>NC_083612.1:16554540-16854540 GCF_963584025.1 Labrus mixtus | reverse complement strand
CCCTGCGGAAGTTATTCAGGCTCCAGGGATGAGCGCAAAGTGGAACAGCTTGATTTTTGGCCGCGAGAGAGAACCAGATGAGAGTTGTTGTTTTTTTGAAGTGGGTGGAAAGTAAAAAAGACTTCTTACCTTTTTATGTTTGCCTCATTATGCAACATTTCAAGTAACGCCCTCTCGTCTGTTCTGTTTCTCAGGCCTAAGAGGGCTGTTTGTTACACTTCTCTACCACTCGAGAGGTCGAGAGTACTTCTGTTGTGTTGACCTGATAGGCAGCATTTTTCTGTTATATTTGACTTTAGGTTTATATTTTGTGTTATGAGACCAAGAGAGAAATTTCAGTATCACTAATAAAAACATGAAGTTTAATGGCAATGAAAATTTGGGCTGCAACTAACAATAATCTTAATTATTGATCCTAGTGATGCAACTATTCAGTCAGCCCACAATTCCATACATACCTCTGCTTTTGAGGCACGGTTTTCAGTTGGATTTGGACAGCCCGGCCGTTAGTGTGACTGTTATTCCAATCTTTGGGATTTTTGGGCAAATTTCAAAAGAATTAAGGAAAAAAAGCATTTTTTTTTATTCCAAAACTATTTCTTTATTTTTCACATTCCTGGTGTATGTGGTATAGTCTCAGTGAAAAGAAGGCAGTGTTTAAGTAGTGCCTTATGTAGACCCTCTCCCCACAGCTCGCCATGTCAAAGTAATGTGTGAAATCTGACACCAGTGCTATCAGCGTCTGACAACTTTAACGCATAGTGATTGGATATTAATTTGGGGGGAGGGGTTCCCTAATTCCACGCATGGACTCACAGGCACACACAAACAGAGCCAATTCAGAGAGAAATACGATGCATGGAAGCTTGTTGTATGCAATTCACACCATGGATGCCATACCAAACATAGAGTATTAATTCATTGGTCAATTTTTCTCCCCGTTCTAGCCCTTTATTCAAACACACGCACACACACACACACACGCACACACACGCACACACACGCACACACACGCACACACACACACACACACACACACACACACACACACACACACACACACACACTTTAAAGTATTAATGACAAACTAAAATGTAACGGGCTTTGCTACATCAAAAAGCTTAAACAGGCCATGGACTAACATTGTAATACAAATATGCTCTATAACGTGTGTAAAAGTTTTATTTTACCTCACTCCTCACTCATATTTGTAGAAACTTTAAGATCATACTGATGACAATACTTTGAATTGAAGATTTTTACTTGTAGTTGGGTACTGAATTCTTCATTTTATCTTCAGTTGTATTAGTCTTTATTTATTCCTGTATTTTTAAATGTTATTTTTGTTCTGTTTCATTTGCCTTCCTTTCACTCCTCTGATTTCTTTGTGAAGCACTTTGTAACCGTGTTAATAAAGTACTAGATGAACAAAGTGTATTATTATTTAGTATACATTTTTGTTGTTTTATTTGTTTTTTTAAACAGGGACACATTCAATGAACTTTGCTTCATTTGTGAAATACAAAGTAGATGCCATGCATAGAGGTTTCTAGCCGTGCCTAATTTGCAAACCCTGTCCCTGGCTTGTCTTGAAGTATTATTTATTTTCATTAAATGACTTTCACAGTGAGTAGTTTTACAACGACCACCCGTGAAATAGCCTACATTTTAGAACAGAGGAGCTATAGAGTTCACCTATCAAACAGCTTCAGTCTTTATAAAGAGAAATCTTAGCCTTCACAGACAGTTACTCACTGCTGTGATTGGTCAGGCTGTCCTTAGCTCGTTAAGGCTCAGTGTCGTGTCAGCTCCTCATCTCTCTGTTGCTCTCATTTACTGATGCACACATAAACATACACACACGATCCTCCTGCTATGACTGCAGCACACACACACACCTTTCCTCTCTCTTGCCTGTATTTTGATGGACTTAATAAACGCACAGTGGGGGGATAAATCATGGATGTTAAATGTCCGACAGCCAACCACTGACTAATGTTTTAATCCCCTCTAGTCTCGTAACCAAAAATAAAACATGGAGTTTTTATTATCAAAGATCTATTTTTTTAGCTCGCCAATGTATTGTCATGGAAAAACGGTCATTGATGAACATTTCCTCTCAGATTATGTGTTGATCAGTAAATTATTATCATCATTGTAATGAAATAAAGTAAAGGTTATTTGTACAGCAGATTTGAACACAGTTTAAACAGACCAAGCAACACACCACTAAACTGTCTGAGTGTGACGTGCATTGCTCTGCGAGACGGCGAGTGATGTAATAAGCTCACAAAGCAGAGCAGATAATCAAAACACTTCTATCATCTTTTATCAATCAATTGTGGCAGCCCTAATGAAGAGATGATCAAAATTCTACAGCCATTAAAGTGAAAACAACTTCATATGGGATGTCAAATCTAAAAAAAAAAAAAGATGCATCTACTGTTGTATAAGTGACCCTTAAATATGAAGGAACAGAATTAAGACAAACCCAAAACTGCCACTACTCTCCCTGAAAAATAGCACACCTATGTAGACAAAGCATCGGAGTAAAATAAAATCTAAAGGCTAACTAATGACTGTGCAGGAAAAAAAGGCAAAGAGGCATGAAATCCATTTGTGTGTGTGAGGTAGATGTTAAGATGGGGGCAGGGCTGGAACTTTAGTAGGCTAATTAGCTACTATTATCTGTCGCGCCCAGTGGCCTGTGCCACTAATCCCACTGATTAAACACAGTGGGTCTCCACAGCTCCACAGCTCACAGCAGCAGCGGACTGATAAGGCCACAGAGCTCAGTGATGACATAAATGTCTTGGTGGGACTGGACTACACAGGACTGGCACTGCTCTGATTTGCATTGTACAGCAGGACACTGATAGGAGAATTTAAGGTTCTGTCTTGATACAGTCAATGCATACAAATAGTGAAAAGTTTCAAAGAGTTTCCAAACATCCACTCAACATTTACTGCAGCTCTTCTCAAACCCCGACACAATACTTCAGCTAAAATGTCTTTGTGTTTTTTGCTATTCAGGGCTGTTTACAACGAAATGCAGCATTGCCCTCCAAATTTCAAAACACTTAAACTCCTGAACGGAGGCAGTAATCACTCCAGAGTGAGGACTCTTTCTGCATGCACCAATAACAGAAAACAATCAAATGCAGCTTATGAATGTTTATGATGCAAATCAAAGTTCCTCACACGAGTAATATTTGTGCACACAGTAATAATAAAAACCTTTCCTATCGCATCTGTGATTCTTAAAGCTCAATGTCCACTGGGAAGTGGCTGAGTGCTTTCATCAGCCGTGTTCTTATGGTGGCTAAAAGGTTATTGTATTTGTGTTTTTAAGCTCATCATTTGGACAGATGTCTCCCTGGAACTGCACTATCCATTGTCTGTGTAGTTCATGATTAATTGGGATGCTTTGAAATCAAAGCAGTTGCTCAGATTTGCACATAATGAAAAGAACTAGCGTCCTGTGCGGAAGGTTCTGGATTTGTAAGTTATAAAGAGACATCAGTATTTATTTTAGTTTGTTTCACAGTCAGCTAAAACTCCTCACATGAGCTTCAAGTGACAGTAAATCAGATGAACAGCCTTCCAAAAGCTATTCTCATTAACATCAAGTGAACCATGTGATTTAAGTTGAGTATGACATGACTTCTTGCAAAATTAAAATATCCACTCATCAATCATATAAATGATTTGCTTCACCGCTTCACATATTCAGGAAATAAAGATTTCATGCTTGAGGATACTCACAGTAAACATGGAGCGGAAGTTGCTGAGATCAGTGAACAGCTCCTCCACAGACGTCTTCTTGGGATCAACGGCAAAGTACTCCAGCATGTTCTGATACAGGGTCTCCATATTGCTGTGCATGATCACCAGCTTGCCGTACTGCTCCCGTGCACCCTTGCTGAAGCTGTGAGGGCTGGGGTCAAGGTCAAAGGCACATTCTTCAGAGATTAAGTGTTAATGAAATGTTTCCGACCCGCAGTCTGCACCCTTATTTGAGAGCAATGAACAACACAGTTAAACTATAAAAATATCTTCACACTTGTTGCCATAAGGGGAGAAACAAGCTGGAAAACAAACTGTCAGTGGTGACTGTGATGTTGGCATTCAGAGCTCTGATACTGTCACTCAGGTTACTACTACACTGTGTTCACTGCGGCATCCAGCATCTGTGACTCATGTCTGGCTGGTGGCAAAGTGTGCTGGTTTATTTGAAAGGCAAAATTTTTTACTGCATATATAAACATAAATCAAGAAGAAGAAAGTATAAGTATTCTACTTTCAATTTAATAAGACTAAAATCCACAGCCCTGGTACTCATCCTTCCCTGAAGATTTGACTGTTTCTGCGATGTCTTTAAGAAACGCTCAGATTAGAAAATACTGAAAAGATTAATTTTTTTTCCCCCTCTTAATGTAAATAAAAATGTGCTGTAATTTGTGAGAACTTGATCTTTGTTCTTTGGTACATCAGGTACATGTTTCTGTCTACAACATGGTGTCAATCAAGTTTTCTCCGGAGGGAGATCGGTTTCAAGTGAAATAAAGCCCTGCTGTGTGCCTTTTAGTTTTTTTGGTCCAGTTTCTGGTAAGCAGGCCGGAGTCACCGTGTAAGTTGACTCCTCCTCTGTTTCAAAGAGACATCTCTGTCGCTGCACATCTCCAGATGTTGCTCCTCCACTCCCACCCCTCATTGTGCAACCAAGATTTAATTCTCCTCCACTCGTGTCCAAGACCTTTAATGTCTGTATGTCATTTAACCTTGATCTTACTTTTTTTCTTCTTCACTTCCTCATTAAACTGCAAGCTCAGTGGTACATAATTGCCCTTAGATCGATAAACGGGGGGGGACCTTCAGACATGTGAAGTATGCAGGACCTTCAGACATGTGCAGTTGAAGAGAGGGGCAGACATGCGCAGTAAGAACAGTTTTACCCAAACTAGGAAGACACGATCAAGTGTGTTCATAGATATTGATCCAAACAACTATCCGTATAAACCACCCCTCTTGTTCGAAGGAAATTATTTTTTTAATGAGCCGGATCAGATAAGTCTCTTTCGATTAACGTCTTTACAACATAGCAGTTTAACATTTGTATTCTGATCAGGCTTTTATTCTGATTATTTGTGTCCATGTAAACACAGCTACTGACAGTGATCATTATTTTTCCTTATCCTTCAACACACCTTCTCAAGAGATTTATTAAACATTTAGAATTTCATGAGGTACTGTGGTCTGTGCCCAAACTGACTAGAATGGAAGATTGAAGAGCATTAAGCAGGTCCTGCTGGTTAAACCCAGCAAAGCAAATGACAGCTCTGCTCTGCAGGATCATTTGTGTGTGAGTGTGGATGAGGACAAATGGATAATGGCCGTGTCAACATAAGCTGGAGGGGTGTCAGTGTCAAAGCAAAGTGAGAGGAGAAGTGAGAGCATTAATAAAGCTCCTGCCTACTACCAGAGCATAGTATCAAGTAAGTCTGATGTAAGTCACCACACAGAAAAAAACACTTTCAATACTGAAACTTTCAAAGATGAATTTGCGGGTCAAATGTAAAAATATATATCTTCTATAATAAAAACTCTCTTAGCAAAAGAATATCCTTTGCAGTCCACATGCCAACCGTGAACAATACAAATCTAAGCTTTTGATGCGTGACAAATAGAATCTAGAGAAAGAAAAAAAAGAGAAAAGAAAAAAGAAATCCTTCTCATGACCCTGACCCTTTGTCTCATGGCAGCTGAGAATGAGTAGTGTCTCTCTCTCTCTCTCTGTGTGTGTGTGTGTGTGTGTGTGTGTGTGTGTGTGTGTGTGTGTGTGTGTGTGTGTGGTATCACTCTTATGTGAGGTGGCTCTCTGGCTCCCATCGAGCCCCTTCATTATGGCTCAATTGATGGACCTATTTGATGGCTGGCGTCAGTTGAATCTGGCTGGGGATGGGACTACCTATTCACAGCTGGGTAAATGCTGTTCAATAGGCCCTGCTCTCAGATTGACTTGTCAGTAATATCTTTCCAAGCCAGGAGCTGGGGGGGGGGGGGGGGAGGCATGAGGAAAGCCGGAGCTGGTGATGGAAAGCAAGAGAGGTAGGAAAAATCGAGAAATAGCTGAGAGCCATGGTTGATAAGTATCATGGGGTGGAAAATATTGCTCCTGACTTCTACCCTATTCCAGAGAAAGCAATTGTTCACTGTTCACTCTTGCTTTCTTACAGATCTGTTACCCCCCCCCCCCCCCCCCCGTGTAACTCCCATCATTTTTTCGCTTACAATTCTTCATTTCTTTATTCTACATACGGCTTTCTATTTTTCCCCTGTTCAAATCTACCACCTTTCCAAACCAGGCTCACATTCGGATGAGTAAGGAAAGACCAAAAGCAAAGTTATGTTGTACTTTATAATGTTTTCAGCTGGGGAATGTTGATTTCACTAATGGAAATAACGATTGCTGCCTTCATCAGGCGTGATGAAGGCTTGAGGGCTTCTGTGTACCTTTCAAGAGGCTACTTGAGGATGAGCAGTGAAACTTGTTTGAGAGTGAGACAGCTTTTTGTTTGCCTTTGCAATGGTACTTGATACATATATTGTAGCCTTGATGACTGTGTGACATTCGGAATGTTGATTCAAGAAAATCAATACATGTAAAAAATGTACAAAGACATTGGATTCTAAATGAATCTTGATTAAATGCTCAGAAAAATGTCCTGGTTGCACTTGTATAAGTTAAGCTGTCTTTATTAAAATAGAAGTTTGGTTTACGTTTAAATATGTGACGGTGTTTGACTTCAGTTGCATTAACGTGAGCACAGTGTTTCCCCGATATGCTTCTAGCTGCACCGCTGCTGAAATATGACCTCCGCTGCTGGGCTACAGCTTATCTCCTTAGAAACTAACATTATATTATTTTTTGCTACACACTCAAATGTAACCATCGTTTTGAAATAAATTATTTTCTTTGGTACATTTATGACTCCTCCTGTCTTTTGCCATTACCCATGTGCCAGGTTAAGACAATAGGGTGGTTGTTGGTTGATTATTTTGTCCAACAAATGTTAATAATTCTTTAAAAGAAAATCATTAAAAAAAAATTGAACACAACTAAAACATTGTTCCACTTCCCCTCTGCTGCTACAACTCCAACCTAGGGGAAACACTGGAGCAACATGGTGTGGTTTCAAAAACAGATAGTTTGGTGTGAGCATGAGATGCGGGCGGCCTTGGATACAACATTTTGATCAAATGGTTGTTGGTAAAAACAGTCAAGCTCTTTAGAGTTCGTCTCTACATGACCGCATTTCTAGTTGACTTTTGTTTTTCTTGCCTTAACACTCAGGGTGAAACTTTATGTTTCATTTTGTGAAAGCCAACAGTGAGTTCATATTATTTTTAAGTCAGATGGAGTTAAAGATTGTTCTTGCAAAGTTTAGACATTTTTTGACAAGACACCTTAATTGGAAAGCAAAGCAGCGAAAGACAGAGCTGTCAAATCCATTCCCAGTGACCCTTTCTGGATTGCACTCAAGTTCTCTGCCAACTAGCACAGCACAAGCATAGAGTGCCCGAGCCCCCAGGCTATTGATCAAAACTACATGAAGGAGGCTAGGTACAGGGTGTATTATTGAACACACACTTACACACCTGGTTTGAGACATGCCCATCAACCTGATCCACTGGAACTACCTGAGAGAACAGTGAATAATTAACTGTGCTGCCAAGCAGGAACGGACAGCTGTCAGCAACAGACCCACACATCCAAACAGAGCGGTGTAACAATAAAGACAAAAAAGTGTATTTATGTGTTGTTGTTTTTTAAAAAGTGTTGTTTTGTTAAATTGTGATTTTGTTAAAATAACTTGCTGTTGTTTTGTCTCCAGGAAAGCTGCATAATCTGTAAATCAACATGTATAGATGCACACAATGTCATATCATTTATATGAAATAACCTATTCACATGCTGCTCCTTTGCACACATGTAGGCCCTGTTTTGCTTTTAGAAGCTGTTGGTCTATTTCTGATTAAATAAACGGAAAGAAAACATTTTTAGGAATAAACATACTCTGGGGCTGATTCTACCAGTTTTACCTTCCCCTTCATACTTTAGTTGACCCCAGTGTGAAGGACCATTTAAAGGAGAGCTGAGAGGACTTCTAAACTAGCAGTGAAGACGCTGCCGTAAATGACTTGAGCTCACAATCAACAGTGTATCTTTGAAACAGGGTGATAGAGTTGTCTTTGCAGCCCGTTTTTTTTTCTTTTTTTTACTTTTGTCACAGCCCTCATATGAACTAAGCAGAGAAAATTATGTATTTTAACGGGAGAGGCAAATAAAAAAAATTAAAAAATAGTTTTCACATGAGTTTTTAGTCATCTAAACATTAAAGGAAATGTGTTTAAGTGGGTGTTTGATCGGCCACAGCCTTGAGAGTCCATTCCCTTTTTAACACAAGTTCAGTTGCAGATTAAGGTATGAAAATGTGCTCCTTTATCAACCTCTGTGTCCCCACATGGTTTAAATTAAACATACAATTTCAAGTTCTAGCAACATTCTGCAAACTTTTGGTCTGTTTGACTCATTACACGGACTGATGAGTGAATAATCCATGCATGTGTAAAGGATATAGCCATTTTAGTCAAGAACATGTCGTTGGGGTCATCAGGGGAGGAGAAAGTCTCCAGGTCTCTCTCCAGCTGCAGCAGCTGCCGCTCCATCTGCCTCAGGCTCTTTTCCAGATTCTCTGCAGACACTGAAAGACACCCACGTATGAACAGTTTGTATATCAAGACACACACACACACACACACACACACACACACACACACACACACACACACACACACACACACACACACACACACACACACACACACACACACACACACACACACACACACACACACACACACACACACACACACACACACACACACACACACACACACACACACACACACACACACACACATTTGCAAAAGCCCACAGCAACACACTCATGTGAAAAGGAAAGATGAAAGGAAGAAACAGTGAGAGGGCAACTAAATTACAGGTACAATCAAATTCATTATTATTTTTGACGTTCTCAAAGAATCAGAGAATCACAACGTTCAAAAATAACAGGGAAAATGAGAGAGGAGCTCAATTGCATAGGATGGTTATTATGGGTTCACGCTGCACCAGAACCATCACGGGAATAAACAATGACTGAAGAAAAAATAAACATCAAGCGAAGGTGTGTTCGAGGCACAGCTTATTATTCTCTGCCTCTTATATGCTCATGCGTACGTCGTAAACAACTACATAATACAATGCCCTCACTGACACTCAAACTCAAGTGAACGTCTGAAGTCCCAACTGTGTTTGCTCATATTTTAAAAACTGTATGTGTGGCTGTTCTAGAAGACAAACAGAGGGGCAGATTTATAACTGCAGCCTTTAAGTACGAGGATTTAAACTCAAGTAGAAATCCTTCTACACCCGTCATCCTTTGTCTTTAGTCTTTCCAACAGGTGCACAGTTCACACAGGTGGGGGAGCGAAGGAAAACTGAGCCTAACTTTCTGTTAAGTTGGTCATGGCTGACACTTTAAGCTAGTCCCTGAATATATCATATGGCTTAAATTACCCTGATTAGACCCTCCTTGACAAAAAGGCATAAGCAGCTTATTTTTAAGTAGTTTCAAATGTCCCTTGATCCTAATACATGCTTAAAGAAAAGGAGGGGGGAAAAGGGAGAGGGAACAGCAATGTAGCTTAGCTTCTCACTGAATTTATAACATAAACCCCATTTACTGATGGGAACACTCTGTCTTGGACACATACACTTATTCAATCCGACATCTTGAGTACAAATAATCTAAAAAGTCTGCAGTAGCTGAATTTGTTCATTTTCTTTTTTTAATATTTGAGTTTTATGCAGTTAGTACGGTGTTTTCACTGCAGGTAAAGGTGAGCACGTGCATGTTCATACACAAATTACACATGCATGCATCGATTCAGCCAGGTGTGGGGACATGATAGAGAATGAAGGCTGAACACTAAAGAAAAAAAATGGTAGGGATGTGTGTGTGTGTGTGTGTGTGTGTGTGTGTGTGTGGGGGGGGGGGGGGGGGGGGGGGGATGTATAATCCAATATAACGCTGACTTAAGTGCATCCAATGCATGTCTACCTGACCTATGATTTTGATTGATTATGATTATATCTATTTCATCTGTTTAAAATTATAGCATGCTTGACTTTTTTCTTTTTTTTCCCCTCACACTCTTCCTCCATGTCTCACATGGTTAGCGAATAGTTAACAGTCAGCTGAAGGCGATGGAAATGCCACAGCACACCATTCCTTTAAAAATCCTGTCACAGACTACACTGTGACCGATGATGTCTCAATCACAGAGCAACTGCTCTGCACTGACCGACCAAGAAAATACCAAGCCATCTTGAACGTGAAGAAAATAATATAAAGAAATGAGAAGAAACCTGTAAAAGCATTGATTAATATTCGCATGTAGAGGAAGTCTGATGAGGAAGTCATATGGTTTATTAAAACAGTAACACAAAGTTCAAATTTAAAGCCTGACATTATCAAATGTTTGGAAATCACAGTCCTGTTGAAAAAGGTAACATTTGTCTACTGAATGCTCCTCATAACAGACTAAACATCGTTATGAAAGAAGGAAGGCATCTAATAACTGACTGAGAATGAAACATTCTGAGTTATATTTGTGCTTGTGAACAGTATTTGATAATTGGCATGACATTTTACCACTAGTTATACCAGTTCATATATAAATGTTCAAATGTATTATTCATTAAATTCATGTAACACAAATGGTAGTAATAATAACAATCATAATAAAAAGGAAGTTCATGAAATGTATTATATATCCGTATTGCTTACATGTTATAACTTAAACATACATTCTCAAGAGAGAAAAGCTTCAGTATGTTGGAATTGTCTGAGTGACAAATTTACATATTTTTTGTTTCAGCAAGTTTTATCTATTCAAAAAAAGAAAATAACAAAGGATTTTGTATCACAAAGTACCTAAAATGTGGAAGTTATCTGTGTAAGCATCAAAGGGTGCAGTCAGGTTGTATTCATTCTAGCAGTAGTTCCAACCAAAGTCACACAAGAACTCACAGTGAATTAACATCAGTAATCTAAAGAACAATAAAACAGAACAACAGAGCCTCTTAGAAAACCAAGATCCAGATATGCTTATTAACTGTGGTCACGACAGAGGAGCAGAGGTGTCGTAATATTTTTAAATATTCAAACTGTTCCATTTCGAGCCTCTAAGGTCCTGTTTTATTGTACTATAGGGAAAAAGGTATGTGACTTAAATGCGGCTTTTGTGAATATGTTTCGACAAGTCTTCCAGTGTGACCGAGTTTTTCTTGCAGAGAAGACATCGTTTCCTATAGTGACCAATCATCATTTGATTATTTACACTGCAGTAAGTTCATGCATCAGGTGACACTTGTAAGCCATGCAAATGTATATAGGAGCTATCTATTTTTCACAAACTTGCATGAATATAATAATTTCCTGTTTTCTTTTAACCTCTCTTCATGCAGTGCTGATGGATATATTCCTCTGTTGTCCTTTAAAAGTGTTCTTGGAAACATTGCTTAGATATGTTCACAGTATGAAGAAGTAGTCCAATTCTCTCTGTGTGTTAACCATAGACTGTAAATGGTGTTAACACTTGGACCTCTTAGCTGATTCTGATTGACACCATTGATCCTTGACTAAATAATAAATTATTTCATGCATTTGACCCATGCAGTCCTGCAAAACGTCTGAGTAAACAATCAGGAACAGCCTATACACCTGCTCTATCATTTCTAGAGCTGGGTATGGTCCACAACAAATTCAATTTGATTTCAATTCTTTGGGTCACAATTCCATTTGATATCGATTCGACATTGATTTAATAATACAGATGACAGGAATACCCAGATAACTCATCACAGTACCTTCTGATATTTGTTTTATAATTATGTGTGCATTGTTTGTATTGGTTTAGAGCAAACTGACTCAAAAATATATTTAATCGTTGAATTATTATTTAATAAACAAAGAATAAAACATTTAAGTACAGTATGATCTAAAGTGCACATTTGTGCCTGAGCTGAATTTGTAGCAAAATCTTAATAAACACAACAGTGCTGTAATGGCTTGGACAAAAACGATATGTCAAGTGCACAAATGTGCCTGACCTGAATTCACAGCACCCACAGTGCCCCCAGTGGAGAGGGGTGTCATTACAAAAGAAAAATCGATCTCAGGATTTCCCTGAATCGATATTGAATGAGGAAAATAATAATTGCAACGCATTGATGAATTGATATTTTTAACCAGCCCTAATCATTTCCATTTTAAATATTCACCATTTTATGTAAGCTTTCTGCATAACCAGGCAACCATAATCTGCTGGATGAGGTGTGGGCAGCATGCTTAAGTGGAAGAAGACCAGACAGATAGTATTTTAATAGAAATGATTAAAGCCCAGTGAGTCAGCACTGACTGAGACAAGAGCAAGGTAGGGTGAGATGGAGAGAATTAAAGAGTGACCCTGTCTTTTCTTTGCTTCACAAAACAAGCTGCAAGCTTTTGGCAATGAGGCTCCCTCAGGTAAAAGGGAATACGACCACGATCAGGAGTGGGAGTACAGTACAGCTGGAATCTTTTGTTAAACAGAGAGATGTTTTTAAAACCAAGGTGCAATATAAGAAGTCCCATCTGTCATTGACAACTAAAGAATTTAGAAATAATCAGTCTGTGCTAAGACTGTATTAAATGAGGAAATTGGAAACAGCACAGGTGAAATAATGACAACAAGTGGTTAGTGCGCAGGTTTTAGCGGAAACTTGAAGTACACACCAGAGAACAAGGCCAAATTATCGTTTGAGCTGCAGCTAAAGAGGGCAGATGTCTTTTGTAAAAGCCAAAAGAAATTGAACAAGGTGCACAAAAGCCGCTGTGACAGTGAAACACTTGCTTCAGATTTATTTTGTACTTTTTGTTCCCTGATTTTTATCCTGAAACATCATCAGTGATATTTTTTATACTAGTTTAAGTAATTGCTTAGGTTTGTTATGAAGATGAGGAGATCTCTGTCGATAAATCAGCTCCTAATAAAAAAAACTTTGGAAGGATGAACGTTGAATGAAACCCAACTTTATCAAGCTTATCTCCTTGAAAAACTCGAGCTGACGTGAGAGACTGTTTTTTACAATGCTTTTATTGTGTGTGTTTATATTATGAAGACAGTGAAAATGATTTTATAGTGCAGTCTAACTCACTGGTTTGGTGACAAACAGGTCTCAGAAAAAAAATAAAAATCTGTTCAAAGCCGTCTTTGTTCTCTCTCTGGCCACACTGCTGGTGCCTTCTCTCTGTGTGTGTCTTAAAACACAAATGATTTTAAAGAGCAGTGGGGTCTGAATGCTGCTGTGGTCCAGAGGGGTTGTAGACAGATATAGGATGTTTTAGAAGAATAATAATTGGAATATTGCAGAGGTCAAATCCCCCATTGACATCCTTTTATTACCCTGCCAGCCTGCTGTGCTATAAATGAGACAGAGTGGAGCACACAACCGCCCTGCTGCAAACAGGGCTCCACTATAGATCATCCTGTGATATATGGAAATGAAGGGACTGGAAAACGCAGATCTGCCTACTGAGGCCAAAGCCTGACAGACAAGTGCGACTAGACTGATGGTGCCTGAGGCTGGGAGCTGGAGACTTGTAATGCAGGAACTCCTGGAGCACACACAGAGCATCTACTACATACAAAAAGAGCATGAAGGTCACCGAGTTGCTAGACTCAGTGTAGAAAAGACTGCTCGTTGTAAATACTTCCAACCTGAGGCTCATCACTCACACTGCATGCGGCAAATACATAAAACAAATCTTAAACTGGATATTAGAGCGGCATCTCAATAAGGCTGAATCCTCACATTATTCCTTAATGACTCCTCAAAGCCACCAGCCTTGAACAGAAACTGAAGCAAATCTGCTTTTCTGTCTTTGCTGCAAAATAAAATGTATGCAGACATTTCCATTTAGTGTCACAGAGGGCTTTTTAAGTAAGCAATGTCTCTCCTGCTGGCAGGCGCTTTCGGAGAGTTACAAGCTCAAGTAGCCTGGATGAGAACATGAACGTCTCAGTGTTTGCCTGATAACCAACATCAAACTCAGCATTGAGTACCAAGCAACAAACAAACGTAATTGCCTAAACTTGACTTTTGTTTGTGTGTGCTTTTGATGAGGAACAACATAAACAGGGACAGGGAAGAAAAGGGGTGGAGAGCGACTTTAATAGACCTAAACCAGACAGAGGCAGAGCAGAAGGCTAGACAGACAGATACAGAGATATATTGACAGACTGATAAATACCGGTACAGAAAGAGATACATACATAGAAAAAGACAGCGGGAGACAGCACACAAGGACTGCTTCTTCATGTCAGGAGAAATAATGATTGTAGCACTGAAAAGAAGAGAGTGGGGCAGATATGAGGGGGGGGGGGGGGGGCGCGCGAAGGCTGTCCTCAAATACAGTGACGTTCACAACAGAAACCAGATCATTACGGACACCTCTATCCAACCCTGTTTTCATGCTCAAGTAAGCCATTTGGTTAGCATCTACCAATGTATTGCCGTCTTTTAGTGCGTCTTCAGGGCCTCCTGAATGGCTGTCAGACATGATGAAAAGGAAGCCACTCAAGAGCATGGTTTACAAAGACGAAATGTGATTTGTGTGTCTGAATACTAGATACGGTGAGATTAGACACTTAGTGTATGAATCTCATTATGGTACAGAAACAGAGAGAGATGGTAGCAGAGAAAGAACATATATATGCAAATATATACACAGCTAGGGGTCTGTGAAGTAAGGAGATGGACCAAGTTTGAAGAGAGATCCAGGGATTGAGCTTTCTATTGATCTCAACCTTGTACCTATGAGACCAGGCTAAGGGCTTGTGGACACAGTAGGGAGAAATGACACACTCAACAGGAGCATCGTTATCCACAGATTATTAAAGCACCAACAAAACCTTGAGGGGTCCTTACGAGGAGGAGTCCAAATAATAAAGCCACACATTTCATCCCCGTTCTGTTTTCTTCTCCTCACCCTTTCCTTCACTCCCTCCTGCTGGGAATGGAGCAGCAGGTAAAATCTTCTTTGGAGCGGCAAGAAACACGCTGTGACAGTAGAACTGCCCAGGAATATATAGTTGCAAAACACACAGACACACACAGACAGGCTGTACACAGACTGCTAGCTTCCTCCTGAGAGTTGCCTATGGCAATATGAACAAAAACATGACAGAGTCTCCTCTGACCACCCACTCTGTCCCTGCCTGCCTCTGACCTTTACCGTTCTCTTGATGCACTGGTCCAACTCAGTGTGGAGTGTTTGTGCACACATGTGTGCATGCCTCTGAATCAAATTGGTTCATTTTTTGTTGAACTGACACAAAGACTTTAACTACTTTTAAACAGTATATTGTTCCTCTTCCAAGAATGACTTGAAACATGCTCTTGAAAAAGAAGCCTATAACTCTTGTGGATGTTCTACAGCAGAGGACTAATGTAAGTATCAAGCAGCAGTGCATAGGAGCAGAGTGTAGCATGGATCAAACGATACGCTGGTAAAATAGCTGTAACAATGCATGTTTACAGAATCAACAAGCATCTAATGCCTGAATACTCTCCAGAGAATTACCAAAGTAGAAAGGTGCAAAAAAAGCTAAAAGTAAAACAAGAATACACAATAGGAATGTTGCATTGCCGTCTGGGTAGTGTACTCTGATATGGATGTTCTGTTTATTTATGAAACTCTCTTTAAAGACAGAGTCAGTTCCTCTTTCCTTAAAAATAAAATATAGAAAAAAGTAATGCCGCTCCATCGTCACAATATTGGCCTTCATACATGTGTGGTAGGGAAAGTAACTGCAGAGACCCTGTCCTCTGCTAGCACATACAGCCTTTGGTCGTAAGTTAACATTCACATGCCTGTGCTCCATGTGGTCACGCATTGCTCCGACTGATAAGCTTTTTTTTTTTCTTGCTTCTTTAAAGATACATTTTGGGCTTTCTATGTATTTATTGCAGAGACAGAGCAGTTGATAAAGTCAAAACTCACGGACTCAGAGGGAGTAGGGAATGACGTGCAGGAAAGGAGCCACAGGTCGGATTGGAACCTGGGCTGCTCGCTTGGAATACTCTGTACCTTTGTTCAGGGGCGTGCAAACTAACCACGAGGTCACTTGCACCCCTGACATGATATTTTAACATGACACAGCCTACATAGTCTTTTCTCAACTTTCTAAAATCAGGATACTGCCAGACCGCACTGCCAGTACGAGATTCTACCAGTTCACTGTGTTTGTTTACATCAATGGAGGGCAGAGCAAGAAGTGAAGGCCCATTAGCCAAGTTACAGCCTGTCAAGAGCTAAAACCTGGTTTCAGCTCGTGGCGGGTGGCTGCTTACAGTTTGAGCACAACATTTGGCCATGTTGTTATTCCAGGGTAGACTAGGCAGGCTGACAATGTTTAACCATACAGCTGGCTAGTTGTACATATCCTTAGTTCAAATCCAGCCAAAACAAGCTAACATGAAAAATGTGACGTCTGTTTAGCATTCATGATAGAATACATTCAAATGTAATATAACGCCCTCACGGCTATTTAACTGAATCTCCTTTTCAAATTGGACATTATCTCTGAGTTGAGGTGCAGTGAACTTGATCCAATCTCTCTTCTGAGGTTACTTTACAAGTAGAAGTCATTTGTATTGTGTTCCTTCACTGATTTAAAATGACACAATAATACAAAATGAGGGTTCATGATATCAGTAGTTAATATAGCTGGACGGCCCACACAGCTCATTATCTTTTCATTAGGCTCACCTTTCCAATCGTTTACCATAGTTACTGTCCATACCGTCACAATTGTTTGTGTAAGGTGATAGATCTAAATGGCCACCATTAAGGGTTCTAAGTTTCTAATATATTATTCGGTCTTTGGCCTTTCAGTTGCTCGAGAAACACTTTGAACTGTTGAAAGATGACATTAAAGGCCTTTCTCATGTAACTCAGAGCTAAACAGCCTGACTCTTTTTGAGTTTCACACCGACTGTCACGTAGAGCCGCAAAACCAAGTGGAAAAATAAGCTCTCTAGTTTGTTTGTTTAAAAAGAAAAGTCCAACAAGTTTTATTAATCATTATGAATTCAGAAGCCCAGTTGGCAAAGCCCTGCCGGTAAACACCGCAAGGGATGTTGATTTGAAGGGTATTGGAGGAAATTGTGCAATCGGAGAGCGTAAGAACTTCAAAACTTCCAAAACACAGAAATAATCATGCTGATATATTGTCTCGGAGAGAGTGGGAGGTAGATTAGGAATTAGAATAATCAAGTAGAGAAGTTGCTGTTACTTGATAATTAAAAGGGGATCCTTAAATGTTTAAAGGGGGAAAGATAATGGATGTTGAGTAAATAGTTCCCACTAAACAACAATTCTTTTGTGTCCTTTAAGAGCAGATTCAGGTTTGGTTTTATGAGACTCATTGTATGCTTGTGTTTGAATATAGAATATATATATATATAAATTACCTCTGCTAGCTCGGTCCACATGCTCCAGGTCTTCAACAAACTTGATCACCTCTGGAAATTCTTCCTCACACACTTGAGCCAGGAAGTGGAGTAATGTGGTCTTTTGGTCCGCTGACTTAGTGTCCTTTAGCTGTAGACAAACACAAATACACACAAGCTTAAATATACACACACATAGGACTTAGGACAGTAAATGATTCATTTTCTTTCAGAGCCTTTAGATTCAAACTATTAGTGAACAGATTTGAAAGAGGGTGATGGCTAATTTCAATGTCACTGATCTTATAAGTATCGATTTTATTCATTTTTTTTGTATAGTCAGTGATCTCCCTTTCACAGAAAAGGGGACACAATTTTTTAGAAATGTATGTACATTTCATCATAATCAGCTTACTTTAGACACCTTTTTTTGTAGTCAAAAGTGAGGTCACTATCTTTTTAATGTACTGCATGTAGCCTTTTGTATTATTTAAAGGAAGAAAACTGGCATTGTTGAGTAATCTCTGGTGAGGGTTGCTTTTGTAGCAAACCTTGGAGAATAAAAACAAAGTAAATACAAAAACATTTGGCCTAAATATCATTGAGTTGTAAAGTTGTAGTGAAGAGTAGGAATCACACCTCTGAACAGACTGGGGAGACAATTGCAGAGATGCTAACATGCAATTTAGACTGCAAACTGATGTGAGCAGTAGCTGTGGGCAATATGAACTGAGAATCATATCATGATTGGTTTCATTGTTTTTTTCTTTTCGTTTTGTGGTAAAAGTATTACTTTGTGAATGAGATCAGTGAAAGATGTTTTTATAAGTCACTGTGTTCACTTCTCAGTGTGTTGTTGTTTGTAACTGAACCTGTGTGGTTATACATTTCACAATATGACTCCTACAAAATAAAAGGATTTCCATAACACAATATATGGGGGCTTAGCAGCGATTTTCTATAACACTATGCGGAAGTTACAGTATGTACACGTTCAGCCGCTCCTTTGACCACGAGTCACAGTCATACATGTAGCTGGCGTCTTTAAATCATCTTGGACAATTAAGACAAGCGAGACATCAGTTTAAACATATCTTCAGTAGATAGACCCATGAAGTAGAAATGGAGAAGCAAGACAACTAGCAGGAAACTAATGTAGGTTGTTGTTAAAAGTCTGTGGCTCTTTTGTTTTGTAGCAGGCTGATGTCTTGTCGCTCGATAGATAAATGATGTCACTGCTTCATACAATATTTTCATGAAGGTATGACATTACATTGACGTGACTTACATTGAAAAATATAAAAAGAAGTGCCATTATTATACCAAAAATCTAGAAAACAGATTTCTCCTTTTTGGCTTTTTTTCTAAAATGGGTATACAAGGAAAATGATTTGCAAAAAACACATGTATATTGGAGAAATCAATCGGACAATCAATTGGACTTTTGTTGCTTCAGTAGAGACTTAAAAACTGTTTTTTTTTTATAACCACATCTGCTGGATGAAACGTGACAAAGAAAAATGTCCTTCATTCAGCTATTGTAAGGCCATTCAGTAGCTTAATACATTTTCAGTTTTGAAAGCCCTATAGAGGATTTCAAGCCTCGCACTCATAAAGCAGACTCAAATTCACAATGTGATGACCTTTTCTGTGCTTTGTGCCTCTCTCTCTCCCTCCCACCACACACAAACATTTTTCAATTTCTCTGATAAATTTCCATCATAGCTCTTTTACAGTCTAATTCCAAGATGTCTCTCAGTACCCCTGCCAAACATCCCTCCTGTGGAGTGCGTTGCTATGTATCTCTCTAGGTGATCTATTGGTAGACAGCAGTGTACTCAGCCCCGCTGGGTTTAATCATGTTTGTATTATCAACTCTAATCAAACATTCTCATCTCTCTCTTCATTTCTGTTTTCCTATTTTTTCAAAAGCTTCAAGTGCTTGCTCACAAAAGGCCCCTCTTTGAATTTAGATGGATGATAATCATAGTTGACAATGTAAACATTTTGCTTTTTCAGTCAGGCTGGGTGCAATTTTCCTGTGCTGTGGAGTGTGCCATGGAATTAAGCTGTCAAACTCAGGGGGGCAGGCACGAAGGTGATGTCTTCCTGTGTATATCCTGCATCTGACATCGACTCACACCTTTGCTCCTCATCACACAAGCATGGAGCAGCAGAAACACTTGAAGAGGCATTACAAATGTACGAAACACACAATGCACTCCTACAAAGATGTTTATTAATTGATTATGTTATTGTCATGTTAATGAAAGTAATCCATCATGTACCGGTATGTGCAAATCCATGTTTGTGTAGGCACATACCCTGGTGTTTATGGTGTATATCAACATAAGCACCCATGTCTAACAGGGCAGGGAGGTGGCAGTGATAAATGGCTGCCGTGGTTGTTACTGTGGAAAATGCAGCGAGTGTGCTAACAGCTGTAACGTAACCGTCGCAGTCTCCTACTCAGGGATTACACTCTGTTCTGAGCATCGCTATCATCAAGGAAAACCTACTTTTCTGTTGTCATGCAATTGAAATTCAAAGGTATAGATATGTGCTGTGCCTTTAGTGCTGTGGTGTGTGAAAACTTTTAAAGGGGTGCTAGCTATGGCCTCAGTTATCTATTCCGAGCAGGAGAAATAGAATAAAGTGCTCCGTGGGTTTGGCTGCTTTGATAGAGGCCAGCAGATAGAGAGAAAAAAAAAAAACTTGTCTTGTGTGGCTGATAGTGTTCAATCAAATGAAATAGTTTCAAACAAAATGTCTAATCACAGAAGTCACTTCAGATCCCTTCTCTGATAGGGCTCAGCAGATGTGACATCAAATAGCAACCCCATAATGACATTCAAATAACTAACACTGCTATGAAATATGAAGCCATCCACCACTGAGACTACAACACACAGAGACAGGCATGCACACACAACATTTACATGTGTGTGCACACAACTTCCTTCTGAAAACTGAGTCTCTTCCAAAGTCATCCAATATGCCCTTATAAACTCTGATAAGATGGTGTGATTGGTTGATTGTATTTGGGACAGGGTTTGTACTTACTGTATAGCACTAAATGGAAGCACAATATAAGCCTAATGCATCCAGCCTTTTTACAAATGATGTGTTGACTACTTGCAATCAGGAACTGCAGTGAATGGCATTACTAGAATCACGCAGCTCTATTTCAGAAACCCTAAAATATTGTGTTTGTTTTGTATCTGGTCTCAATTCTATCTGATTTAATGCTGTGGCTGGTATATTTTGTGAAGCTGCTATCACAGCTGGCTGAGCTAAGCGTATTTGCTTAAACTTTGTTAAATCATTTCCACTGTGGGGATACTAGACTACTTTTTGTATGTAAACGGTTGATGGTAAGCTCAGCATTTGAACCCTTACCTTGCAGAGTGAACTGAGGTCAAAACCATATGACTGGGCGTTCCGAGAGCCCGCGTTCATGTAATTCCCGAGCAGAAGCACCAGCTCCAGCAAGCGGCCGAAGGATCGGCTCTTCCTGACCTCGTCACAGGCAGCGTTTACGGCCAGGATGTCTGGACGTAGGTTGTTTACCTGCTCCTCAAACTGCAGCCGAAAGAGGATGTGGCTGAGGCGAGGACGCAGCCGCTTCACGCAGCTCATCTGGGAGAGGAGAACAGAAACGGAGAGAGCAAGGTTGCATGAAGGAGAAAAAGAGAATGATGCAAAAGGATTAAGTGGGCGATAAGAAAAGCAAGAGTAAGAAAATGATGTCAAAGAGTACAAACAAAGTCAGAGAACATAGTTGTACTTATAATTACTAGAATGGCACTTTTTGCACACACATTCAGCCCATCTAATTTAAAAGACATTTATGCAACCAACACTGTAAAAGTGTTGCTAGGCAGTAGTAATAGATGCTGGCAGTGATTTGATTTGGGACCCAGGTCTGGTAAGTTAATTGCGGAGTTAGTGTCCATATAGGGCAAAGAGTGGAGGGGGTGGAATATACAATAGGCTGCCTTGGATTACCACTCTCACACAATTAGAGAAAATTGGAAAATATTGCACTGGGCCCAGGGCTTGGCCACAACAGTGATTGTGTACGTGTGCAGGGTGGCGGGGAGGGGCGCAGGTTCCAATTGTCTGTTTCACACAACAGCTGGCTGTGCAGTTTGATGTCCTCCATCAAGGGTTTAATTATAGCTACTGTAATGTTATCAAATGACTATTTCAGTGAGTGAGTGAGTGAGTGAGTGAGTGAGTGCGCTTGTGTGTAGGTGTGTGTGTGTGTGTGTGTGTGTGTGTGTGTGTGTGTGTGTGTGTGTGTGTGTGTGTGTGTGTGTGTGTGTGTGTGTGTGTGTGTGTGTGTGTTCTGGGTGTTTTTGTACCAGAGAAAAGGAGAGGGATAAAATGGGCATGAGAAGAATTGGATGAAATTAGAAAGTATTAAGGTGTACAAGAACCAAACATAATACTGAAATTAAGCCCATAGATGTTGTAAATTATGTGAAATTGATATTGTTGTTGAAAGAGGGATATATATATATATCAGAGGAAGAAGAAAGAAATATACAAGGGTACATGCATAGTGAACATGTGAAGAGGTTTATCTATAACCACCATAGAGAGCATCTGATAAATGTGGGATTCTTAAATTCTGGCTCAAAAATATTGAAAATGTGAGAGACCGCCACACATGACAACAAATAATGATAGATTTAAAACTGTTCACATTGCACCATTCACAAACATTTTGAGTCCTGGCTCCACAAAAACTTGAACTCTCACAAAATCTCTTTTCAAACGCGACTTCCACAGAGTGTGTGCTCAACTGTCTTTCGGGGTTCTCCCCAGACAACAGGCATTATATCACATTTTAATATTACAAGTTTAATACTTAATAATAATGATGATGATATAAGGCAGTATTAAAAAAAAAAAGAGGACAAGTCCCAACATACAGTAGCAGGAGGGACAGCAAAGACAATGGGCCTGCTGATACACGTATATCCTGGATTTCTCTAATTCTATCTATTATAGTCCATTTACATGAAAAAAAGATTTGTGTGGGTAATTATGTTGGCTACTTGTAATAGATTGTGGAGCGTCAAAAACAATTTACAGCTACTGTACTGTAAAGAGCTGACTTTAGTGGAAACACATTACAGAAATTAATACTCTGTAGGAAAGGGAAAAGCTGCTCCTGCCTTTTGACTTCCTGATGCGAGGAAACATTAACTTATTCATGTAGCTGCACAAAGAAGTGTTAAATGATTATATGACCCTCTTGTTGTTATTTCATTTTAAAATGCTATCACGACTAATCATTAGAATACACTACTACTACTACACACTACCACTCACAAGGTAGTTCAAATCAAGTGTAAGAGTGGCGGACATGAAAAACGCATGTGTTTGCACATTGGTGAATTAAAAATTCCCTTTGAACCAGAGCTTTTCTGAAAGGTGAAAGCACACAGGCATCCTTGGGCCCACGCACACACAGCAGTGAAACAACATTATATAAGCAGGCTGTTCTTTGTTGTATTCCTCCCTGATGAACTATACACAACAGCTGAGCATGCGTTATATTTTATCTCTCCCCCCAATCAACCGCTCAGTCACTGCATTTTCAACCAGTGATAAGAATCTCCTGCATGGGTGGGATCGAAACAGGTAGGTGCATGGGGCAAAGGCCTGAGATTATTATATGATTTTGTCAGAAGCTTCCTAACTAAGCAGAAACTAAAAAATAATCCAAAAAGTGTTGCACTCCTCAAACCTTTGAAAAGTCTTATTGAAAACGATCCTGAAATAATAAGGGAGCCTTGGAGCTCTAATGTGCATAAATTAGTGTTGCAGTCCCATAGACTGTAAAGTGCAGTCCACAGCCTGTGGACCACAGGTGTCCTGCTTTTCCTCTTAAGGATTACACTGTGTCCTAACAGCATGCAAGCGTTGGACATTGCATCCTGCACGCTAAATGTCCACACTGCATCCGTTAATTCTCTGCTCTGTCAATTTCAGTGAACATTATAACATACTGTGCTTTTGAATCGAAGGTAGACAAACAAAAGAGTGGGGCTTTGTATTGATGAGCTATACACTTAAATTACAACGCTCAGAGGCTCGACAATAAAGAGCTTGTGGAATTAAGTTTTTCTGCGGTGTTCACATATGTCAAAGTGCGACATTTCAACAAGGATATGGATATTATTAATGCACCATTGTCTCCACTTTGTAAAACAAGCTAACAAGCTCTGTTAAGCAGAAAAATAATGCGTGCCAATGCCTTGTAGAGCCCCCCTCCTTTCTCGTTTTGTTGGTACACGAGCGACAGATAGAGAGATAGAAAAGTAGCATTGGGGTAAAAACGATGCGCTGCTGTGCATTGCGTCACTCGCAGGCTGTCAGGACACTCAATAGGAAACAATACAGTCAGGCAGATTTTGTCATCCATGCTTGCTCCCGTTGCATGCTGTTAAGACAGGCTGTTAGAAAGATAGAATTCTAAAAAAGATCAGGATTAGGAAATATTCATATTTAAGTGTCCCGTGTGTTTGTGTTGAATGTGCGTCTTTAAAGGAGAGTGAAAGAAAGGGAGGGATATGTAAATAGTAACAGACCAGCTTTATAGAACTATGTGCGTCATTATGTTATTTTATACACAGCACACCCAATTTTATCTTAGTCAATACTTAATACACAAGAGTTTTTGAGTTGTATGTGTAATTGTGAGTGTGTGTGTGTGTGTGTGTGTGTGTGTGTGTACTCACCACAACCCCAAACTGCTCGGGCTCTGACAAGTTTGCGTACTCATTTTTATACTTGGCCAAGGCATTGAGCTGCTCCTGCTCTGGTAGGTGCTTCACAAGGTTCTACAATGAAGAGAGAGAGAGAGAGAGAGAAGAAAGAAAAGAAGTTAAGAGCAGCATGGACGGAATCCGAGCAGAGAAAAGGGAACGGTGTGTATTCATCAAAGCATGTATTCAGTGTGCTAGCAGTGTATTGGTGCCTGACTCTCTTCATTAATTGTACTCTGTGTGCTCCACCATTCACAAAGTTTGCAGCAGGTGGATTGGCTGTATCTGGGTTCAAACTGTAATATGGTTTCCCACGGTCCACGCCTCAGGAGAGATTTTGTGTTTTTGTGTGAATTTCATTCCGAATGAGCCTCAGGACTCGGACTCTAATCTAACCTACTGCTGTTTTATTTGCTGTGTGTTTTGGTTTCAGTTTCAGCGATGATGCTGAGCTTCAGTAAAAAATAATATTCTGTAACTTGCCATAAAATGTTTATTATCAAACATAGACTTAGACAACCTAAGGGCTACATATGTATGTAGACAATTGAAAGTGAAAAAGTGATTAGATTATTTAAACAGCCAAGAGGGATAAATGTAAAATAATTAAAGCCACTGTGATTGCATTGCCTTTTCATTTGAATCTAACAGCCATCTCAACAAATACTGCTACTGTGTGGTAAATATGTCGGTCTAATGCATTTAAATTGGGTTGGAAATCTGTCCCCGATGCCTAGAGTAAGAACAAATATTGCTTCCATTACATTAGTTTTTATTGATGCAATGTAATGGAATGTGCTTTAATGACTATTAATTATTTGAGCATTGTAATTAACAATTATCGATCAAAGGAACAGTTAAAAATGTACATCCATAGACAAAGTTTGTTTGTGTTTATTTGTTTTAACACTGCTTACCCACACCCTCATTGATTAATTACAGATAATCTAAAATCCTTTAATGTACTTCTGCACTTCCTGGAGATTTGCTACAGAGACTCTAAGCTATAAACCTATGACATATTTGGGGACAACCTTATATAATAGTCTTGTACATTTGGCTTGAACAATTTTCACTAAAGGCTTTTAGTGAAAATTGTTCAAGGCCTACAGCTTGTGGCCTACAGCTTGTGGAAATACAGCTGCTGATGTACATACTGTACAAGGACATACAAGGACAAACGAGAGCACAATTACTTATCCTAGTGTCCACGCACTTGTTACCTGTGTCCTTCAGAAATGAATTTAAAGTTTCATGGTTTGTTTGTAACTTCCTTCAGCGCTGACCTTATCTTTCCTCAACTCCTGTAAGTAACCTGAGGTCAGCTGACCATTTTTTCTGACTGTTACCAGGCCTGAGCTTGAGACAGAGGGTAGAAGGGCAGTGGAGCCGACGTACATAAATCAGCTGCACTGAGGCAAAATAGAAGAATAAATTACAATAAATGATTGGCCAAAATATCTATACTGAGAGTTAAGTGTACAGTTAAAATAACCAAAAGGACGATACAATCAATTTTTTTTGTTTAAGCTTTGACAATGTCAAACACACAACATACACATACTGTTCATTTAGGATGTGTGTGCATCATCGGCTACTCTTGCAGCACATGTGTTACCAAACAACAACACGGTTTGATACAAATATGAATACATTTATTTGCAATAAGTGTATTCATCACAATAATGATAAATCTTTCATCAATCTGTGGATCACATGCGGGCCAAATAACGGGGATGGGTCACCGATCAACTGGGATCAGATGCACCACTAATAATGACACAGGTTTGTGTTAAAAATGGTGTATATTGGGGCCCCAGTGGATAGTGCATGGATGTGCCCCATGTACGGAGGCTGTACTCCTCGAAGCGGGCTGCCTGGGTTCGAATCAGACCTTTGTCTCCTTTACCGCATGTCATTTCCTACTCTGTCCACCGTCCTTTCTCTGAAATAAAGAAATAAAACCTTCTTGGGTTGCTTGTTTAGCTCAGTTTGTGGAGCAGACCCCCCCCCCACCTACTTTTGTACGTTCACAATAGCTAAAGTCCGAAAAAAGATTCTGTTTTCATGTACTGCTCCTCCTTGCTCCCTCTACGCTCTGAGTCCGTCAGCTACGCTCTGCTGAGCCCCCACTGCTAGACCCCACGTGGGCCAAGTCTGCTCTGATTGGTCTGCCGATACGCTCTGTTGTTATTGGTCAGTTGCTCAGCATATGTCTCGGAAATTTCAACATGAGCTGCTGGGCTTGCCACAACGAGCCAATGGGCTTAGATCAGTGATCTCACACTGACAATGACGTCGGACTGACAATTTTTTTTTTCGAGGGGGGCTAGAACCGAGCGTTACATGCGGCTAATGCTACAGCTAACAGGAGGACGTAGGAGAAGCCGCGTTTCCACGGACTTTGAATTTTTGCACATAGATGTGCCTAAACATGCACAGGACACTGGAAAACACACTAAAGGGCATATAAAACCAGAAAAAGCATAATATGGGACCATTAAATAAAAAACTATATTGGTCAAGAAGTAGCAGTTTAAGATCATTGGATCAGAGCTAAAATGAGTCAATATGGAACAGGCTTATTTAAAACTAAAAAGGAGAAAATGACAACCAAAAACAACAACAGAGAGTACACAAAGAAAGACAGACTGACAGGATCTGTCAGACACAAACCCATCTGCACATCTGGCCTTTTGATTTGTATCTTGATGTTCTGACTGGAAGACTGACACTTTTTGTTTCACAAAGTTTGTCTTTAATATCAGGCATTTATCCAAGAAGTGGGTGTATGGCACAGAGAGGTCCTAAAGTTTTAAAGCAGTTACAAAAGAAGGAAAAGCAGGAAAAAACAGGCTGCTATACAACCAGCTCAGCACTTATAATTTTTTTTTTTTAAATCAGATTTCCTGTGCTTAACAACTGCTTCAACATCTGTTGTACTATAGGCTTTACAGATGTCCGATTCTGCCGCCTCAGGCAACAGGCAGATTCAGGACCGACAACTAATCAAGACCATAGAAAAAGTTTGAACTGACCATCTGAGCAGGAGAATGTTAGCGCTAAAAATATACATCCAGCCTCAAGATAAAAAGTTGTACACTGCATAATCAGTTGTTTACAATATAAAGTTTCAATACAAGAGCATGGAAGTTCACCGCTGAGTTTGAGTTAAAGGTGGTTAGTCCAAGAAAGTAATTTGTAAAGTCAGATCGTTACCAAAGTTCTTAACATTTTTATAACTTTGTGCCCTACCTGAATCATAGGTTCTGTGAGTTGCCCCTCGTCCACCTCCACAATCATCCGACGGATTTCCTGATAAGGCATACGGAAGGAACCCAGGAAGATAGCTGCAAAGACACAAAGGAGATGCAACAAATGCTGTTGATTAAAAAAAACAAGATTCACTGATGACCACTGTCAATTCAAACCAATATTGTGCCATTTTTTTTTCTATCCCAGTAGAGTGCAGTTACTATACAAAGATTCAGTTAGTTGTAGTATTTGAGCTCGGTCTTGGTCTCAAGACCAGTCTTGAGAACACATATTCAAGGTCTCATCCTCGACCTCGTCTAGGAATCTTACTCGGTCTTGTCTCGGTCTCAGACTGGGCGGACTCTGGATTTTTATTCAAGACCCGTCAAGACCACCACTGATCAGCTATTTTTTCAATGTCAATACTGTGATAAGAAGGAAAACACCCCTTTTTAAAATGACATATAACTTTTATGTATTCATAGTTAGATTTTTTCCAGCTGTAACATTCCAGTTGTTACGGTCGAAAAGTGACATGCCTCCTGCACAGAAGATGAAGATTTTTCATTGATATTTATAGTCTTGTCTCGTCTCGCCCTGCCTTGGTCTCGATCCCTAAATGTCTTGGTCTTGTCTCGGGTATGTCTTAGATTGGGTTACTGCTGTCTTGAATAAAACACTAGGTCCAGTAACAATGTAGACTGTACTGTATGAACCAGAATATATTCAAACTTATTTTTATCCACCTCTGCTTATAACTTTATTATTATTTCTTTAAAGATGTGTGTGTGTGTGTGTGTGTGTGTGTGTGTGGCTGAATGTGTTTTCTCTTTTGATTTAGAGAAGCACAGAACATTTCATTGTACAGTACATATGTGCAATGACAGTAAAGTATTGTGCAATAAATGTAACAGCATTTTATTATATTCTATTCTAAGAGGGAAAATGTGTTAAATATAAGAATAATGAATTACAGAAAAACCGCCCAAGGACAAGTGAAGGACATGAAGATGGAACCGAAGGGAAATACAAATACAAAGTCAGCCAAACAGAAAACTGTTTTTCCTGAAACATCGATTTGAAAAATTACACTGGTTTAGCAAGAGTGAGATCCTTAAAACGAGTAGAATCACCGGGGACTGAATGGCAAATGCCTTGTCAGGATAAGTCATTAGTCAGGCCATCAGGATCATCATAAAAACCCTTACAGTTAAAAAAGTGTGTTGCCAGGCTAGAAAATAAAAGATGATTTGAAAAAAACGGAGTTGAAATGAGCATCGTTTAATATCCTCGAGTTTTAAATGTGTGAGTGGATAGTACTAAAAATACTTAAAGACATCAAATATGCTAAATGTACAGAAGAGCCAGCACTGGCTCTCTTTAACAAATGATAAAAAGCTGCACAGCTGAAAAAAGAAACCTTTATAAATTTAACAGAGGTCTAACCGGCTCACTCGTATTTGTTCCTGTTCAAACTCCTGTTAAAATGTGGTGATCTTTTTATAATTAAATTGAAACCTAACAGATTATAGCTCACATTATGTGGAATACATTTGGCTGCATCTTAATAGTGACTTTATCAATCAAGCAGCAGGACAAAAAACTCTGTCTCACTAAATTTCAACCTCAATCAAAGCTTTAAGACTCTTCGCCTCCTATGGTAGAAAACATAAACCACCTGCTCTGTTTTTTCTCTCTCTCTCCTTGCTCCTCGCTGTATCATTTCCGCTGCGTGATTTATCACTGTTACTGGGCTGATTAGTCTCATTTTCTTTTAATACATGAAACAAAGGTCACGGCTCCCCTTGATATAAGCCAATGAGGTGCTAAGATCTGGGAGCGCTTAAGAGATCAGCTGGATCCTGATTACTGCCGGGTGCTTTTAAAACGGTCGTTTTAAAACCAAGCATGCGTGTGAAAATGTGTGTGTGTGTGTGAGAGAGTAAGAGTGAGAGAGAGAGAGAGAGAGAGAGAGAGAGAGAGAAAGGACCCAAGCCCCACAGGCGGACAGATTAATGTGAACATACATAGAAGCATTTACCTCCTGTTTCCACTCTCCTAAACGAGTGCCTAACATTATTACTTAGCTGTATTTGTGTGTAAAAACACAAGTCACAGGAAGCCACATTCACAACTCATGTGTTGACTTGCTTTAATTGCTAACACATTCCCTACCAAAGTTCCCAATGGGGGCCACTTTATAAAGTCAAAAGAACATAAAAAAGGAATCTAGAGCTGACTTTAGTGAGATGAAGTGTAAAAGTGAGTACAATGTCTAGAGTGAGCAGCTGGGAATGCAACAGCGTGACATCAAGATGTATGCGGGTGTATAAATCCAGTCCTTTGGAGGAGGAGTGGGATGAGAGGAAACAAATACTTACATAGATTCTGTGCAATCTTTGGATCGAGCACCTTGAGCTCTTTAATTCTCTTCTTTATGGATTTCTTATCCTCCTGATCCTCCTCTTCCTTTTTGGCTGATGAAGATAGAAACACAGGATTAATATCAAGACACAAACAGAAAATGTAGCCTGAAGTAGACACTTACTACGTTGCTGACATATGTATCATACGCACAAATTCAGATACAGTGAGATTATGAGATTTACATCAATTTACAGTGTCCAAGTACAGCAAAAAGGAAGAAAGTAACAGCAAAATTGTTCATATACTGTTCTTATACTGAACTGATTTTGAGATTTCCACAAAACATGATTTTGGTTGTTGTTTTTTTATGACCAATAAAAGTCAGGAAAGGTTGAATGTTATGCTGCTCGAGAAGCATGGAGAAACAGGATTATGGGGAAGTGTTAAGATCATACCACTGACAAAGAAAGGTATGCGTGAGCCAAAATAATCAGGTTATAGGTGAAGGTAAGTCAGTTGTCTGTCAGGTAGGTGGGATTGTGATAGTGCTGTTGCTAGATTGAAAAGGCATCATGAGATCAGGATTGCAAACAAGAAAACCAATACTGAGACATGTATGTATACACACACACACACAAATACACAGCCCTCTTGAGCCACGCTCACAAAGAGGAGTTCATGGTTGGTTTTAATTATTTAAGACACCAGATTAAGAGAACAAAATGTGCATCCCAAGAGTATGCTGGGTAATTGTCTGGTGCTGTAATTATAGAGGAGAGGAGAGGAGAGGAGAGGAGAGACTGGAAAGGTATTTCTCCTTTTTAACATGTTCTTGGTCTTCTTTCGTGGGTCCTGTTTCTCATTAAAAAGTGAGAAGGTGTGCTGGGAGCTCCAGCAAAAAACTGTTGGCATGTCCACAAGGATGCACATCAACTGCACAGTTCCGTCCACCACACAAAGGAATGCACAAACACAGCCACACACTGAGCTATGCTTGGACTTACGTGGCTCCTCTGTCGGTACACTCTCCTCACAGTCTTTCATTGTGCGAGAGAGAGAGAGAGAGGAAAATGGAAAGGATAGACAAGGAGAATGATGGGTAATGTGGACCATGGAAGAAGAGGAGAGAAAATAACGAGATAAGAACTTTCACAGGAATGCATGCTGAACACATACAGTAAGGAGACTTGAACGTAGAAAAGGAAATAGAAAACCAATGACCTTTGCATTTAAATCTTATTTAACTAAATTAAAAACATTGAAATATACAATACACACACATAAATACTGTATTTTCAGTCTTGGTATAGATTAAAGCAAAATCATTTTGTTTACCATAAAGATTTAATAATATTACTTAAAGGGATACTTCACCCATTTGCATTAAGCATTGTATCATTAGAAACCTGGTAGTATTTTTGAATGGTCGTGCATCCAGCCCTCATTTCCCCGAGACTGGAAAGTTCTGAAAAGGAGCTTCCAGTGACGGAAATATCGTCATACACTGGAACACTGGACGCTGTTGCGGTTAGCGGTGTGAAACTACAACGCTAGTTCCTCATATTTTCAACCACTGAAGCTACAGACCAATCACATATCAGTGGGTGGGAACTCCCAGAATCGAAAGTTAACGTCCGCCATATTGCTTGGAAGCTATGCTAACAGGCTCTATGGAGAAAGCTGATAATGGCGAAAAAATATAAATATAGCGGCGAGAAGGCTGCTGCCAACAGGCCGGTCTTGTGACTTGGTTGCTGTGGCCGCTAGCCGCCGCTAGCCGGCGGGGCCGTCGCTGGCCGCCGCAACACAAGAGCGGCCTATCGGCAGCAACCTTCTCGCGGCTATATTGCTAGCCGCCGCCGGCCGCTGCCAGCTCAGCAGCCGAGACATAAGGCCTGCCTGTCGGCGGCTGTGAAGACGAGGAGCCCGGGCCGGCTCGAGCTGGGGCGGACTGGTAGTGTCGGTGCTCTCACTGTTTGCCTATGGACACAGACATAGAGTCTGTTTTCTGCCAGTAATTTCCAAGATCAATTCTGGAAGAAATTTCAGAATCAGTTGAGGAAATGGCCTCATGTGTTGAAGTAAATATGTCTGTAAATGTTTTTATTACTATATTTCTACTGCTATATTGTATGAAACTGTACCGATCGAATTTCCCTCTGGGATTAATAAAGTATTTCTGATTCTGATTATGAAATCGAGGATCTTAGTGGGAGTGGCCTTCTGCCTTTTCTCGGCCAAGAAGGCACCAACTTCAAAATTTATTTCACATTTCTACCACATATATGACCCAATGTCAATACAGATTCATGTTTCAACAGGTGAAGTATCCCTTTAAATAAATGTCAATGTCACCAAAATGAAAAATATTTGTGGTTTTGGTTTGGGAAAGTTGGGAGAAACGGACAAAAAAATAACAAAACAAAAAAAAAACAGCAATGAAGATTATACTGTTTATGTGATTATGTCATAGAAGGTTAAAAATCTATTTTCTAACTTAAATGTTTGTTAACAGACAAATTAAAGTTCAAGAGGGTACATTAAATATATAATACTGTTCAAATTGTTAAGGAGAAATCACATCTGCCAATATAATACTTGTGTAAACATGCTTAACAAGTCATAATGCAAGTAGTTTCCTTCGCACAGATTGTCTCCATGAATATATTCAGTGCATATGAACAGTATAAATCCACCATGTTCAATTGTAAGGAAAGAATGAAATCAATAAATAAAAGAAATATTTCAATAATCATCTTAAAAACCAGAGTAAAGAACTGAAGTACCTCTTCTAATGGGCTCTTCAATCTGATGTCATAAGGTATTTGAATGCAATACAGAGAGAGTCGTCCCTTAAAGCCTCCAGCCTATTGCATTGAGATGTTGTATTGATCTACTCATCATAACTTATAGCCGCACATAATCTCATTTATTACGCCAACGCAGCCCAACTCTCTCTCAAACACACACGCACGCTACCAGAGTATTAACCACCTTGTTTCAGTGCATATAAACATACTTGGCTGGGTCACATAATCCATGAATCATCCTCATGAAATACTGCAAGGGCTGCATCCATCTCTAGCATACAAGAGATGGTGATAAGATAGGAATCATATAGCGGATGCACCAACACACGTACTCACACTCTCTCTCTCTCTCTCTCTGGGCTGCCTCAGGTGTTATCGGTTAAATCAGCTAATTAGATTGCTCCCTTCCAGCATCACCCCCTCATCCTCTCTGGCCCTAAAACATCTCTTATTCGGGGAAGCCTGCTCATTATACATGAGCCAATTAAAATGCCCCACAGGGGGTCAGAGGTCACTGGTTAATCAATCAGAGGCAGCGGCGACTGTTGTAGTTATCAGATCGCGCTATCGCCCAGGAAGTAGAGGCGATAAGGATAAACTTGTGAGTGCAGAGCAGTGGGGAGTCTGCATGACATCACAGGTCCAGAAAGTGGAGGAAAGAGGCAAGGTGGGGGCACAGCAGTAGCAGACAGGTATGATCTCTCATATGGTTTTGTATATTTGCCAACATTTGACGTGTTAAAGATGAAACATTATTGAAAATAAAGCTCTGTGAGTATAGAGACTCACAGGTGTAGATATTGAAGAGTCCAAAAGGAACAAGTACATCGCAAACAAAGCTATTGATTTAAACCTGAGTTAACATCAGAAGCCGAGATCAGATACCACGAAAAAGGGAAGCTGGGCGCTGTCACAAAACAAGAGATTTCAGTGCATTAGAGACAGACAGCAACAATGAGTTGCCTGAGCTGAAAGGCTTTCGCTACTGTGCTCTGTCACACACACACACACACACACACACACACACACACACACACACACACACACACACACACACAACTAGCTGTCTTACATTTGAGCACTTACAGGCCTCTCAATGGAGGCAAGTCAAGCTGATGGTGGAACTTTGGACAAAGTAGGTGAAGAGATAAGTAGGCGAAATAGAGGAAAAAGAATCAATTTTCTCTTAAGCAGTATTGTAGATTATTTGGGGGATACCAAAATACTAAATATGTCAATTTGTGACACTCTCTTCTTTGAATGGAACATAATAGGGAAGTCTTGAGTACAACAGAATGTAAAAGTTTATTTCTTTTCCCCAGAAGAAGACAATGTTTAGTTTCAGGATGCAACACTGTTCTCACTTGTAATAATACTTCTGAACGGTTTTGATCCAATCTCTGCCACAGTTTAAAAGGCACTAGACAAAAATATGACAATGTGTAACTCTGCGCACACACACACGCCTCTCAAACAGCGGCACTTCCCACAAGGCAGTATCAGTGGATTGCGCCGTCAAAGCACTAAAGGGAATGGTGGATGAAATAAAAGTGCTGCGAAAGAGCATGACTGATGCTCTACATGACAGGCAGGCCTCAGAGACAGGCAAGTAACACCTCAAATCGACACACACACACACACACACTCACAATTACACACACACACACACACACACACACACACACACACACACACACACACACACACACACACACACACACACACACACACACACACACACACACACACACACACACACACACACACACACACACACACACACACACACACACACACACAAAATCTCCTCCTCCTCCTCTTCACTCACCAGCACTTCATCTTATCAGGATAGATTTCTAATCACAAAAAATGCCTTACTGGAACTGCCCTCTTTTTTTTTTTAAGCACACACACAGTTCTAGCCCTTTATTCACACACACACACACACACACACACACACACACACACACACACACACACACACACACACACACACACACACACACACACACACACACACACACACACACACACACACACACACACACACACACACACACACACACACACACACACACACACACACACACACACACACACACACACACACACACACACACACACACACACACACAGAGAGAGAGAGAGAATACTAACACTAACGTGAGAAAACAAACAAACATATACCCAAGGGAGGTAAACTACTGACAGCAGTGTGAATGAGAACAGCAAGGGATATACAATGTAGGTGTGCGCTTATTTACCATTGGATTCAGAGGTATCACATACCCAAACTGACTACTCTTGATGAGACTTCATTATTTATGGGATGTTGGAGTGATACTTTCGTCTCTCCCCACCCTCAGAAAGCAGATACTTCAGCGCACAGCGAGGGAGGGAAAGTTGAGAGGGCAGCTGCCAAAGGGTAATTAAATCACTGCGGTGTTTCCAATGGCCAATCAAGGCAGTCATGCAGGTAAAGTTTAAATCCCTACCATTAGGGGACGATTCTGTAGCAGGGATAATTCAGAGGTCCTAATTCAAGTTGCACACATATATGAAACAGACAGACCATTGCCTCAAGCAAAATCCACTATGAGACATCTGATGCACAGGAGGGGGGCTGTCTGCAGCAAGTGAACAAATCCACCATTCCGACACATCTGTCAACTCTATAGTCAACAGAGGGGAGACGAACAGTCAAACCAGCCGCACGCTTTGACTGTTGACTCACTGTTTGGTTTGAATCCAGCTAAGTCCTCAACAGCCTGACAGGAAGCACTGGAGACAACCAGAGCATCAACGGGCAGATTCTTTGAAGGTACGCACCTTACCCTCACCTTTTCACACTCGACCATCCTGACTTAAACCGACATGACGCCTTGACTGGTCTGTTTGCACACGTACGCTGCGACTCACAACCCCCACCGACAAGTGTGAGACAGAGAGAGAGAGAGTGGGAGATCAGAGTAATGAAGTGAGGAGCTGTGTTGTGAGTGAGCTAATCAAAGTGAACCATGCAGGGCCACCTCTCTCTGTGATCCAGACTAGATGACCCAGGGCCATAATTAGTCTGAGACTTTCATTCTGATAGCAGCAAATTAACAGACTTCATTAGGCTTCTCTCTCCTCTCCATTCCCCCTATTTTCCTTCTTTACCATGAATCCTTTCTAAATGCAAACCATTAAAAATGTCCCTGCATGAGCATCAGTGTTTCCAACATACCAGTCAAACACTCTTCAGGAAGAAACTGACATGCCCTACCGCACAAAGACTATGCAAGCGTATTCTTTGAAAATATATAGATGAATCTGTACTGAAATTATAGACACTACATCAAACGATTCATAATTGATTATGGGCTTCAGTTAATCAGTATGTGCTGGCCTGTAGGGGTGTATTTACCAGTAGCTCTATTCTCAGTGGAGTAGTGCCCTCTAAAGGCCTCTTACAGTCCTACCAAAGGCCTCTACCTATCTTTGAATGTGTGTGTATGTGTGTGTTTTTAAATGAGTATTTTCTGACTACTCTGTCATATCAGGTATGAAGCGTTATTATCTTCATTTCATTTCACTACGTGACAGCACCGATCTGAACAGTTGTTAAGCCCAACCTAACATTTCCAAAGTCATTCAATGGATTGATGGCAGCCCAAATCGTTCATCTCTGAAGTCATTTGCCATTTTTCTGTTTTCCTCTCTGTGATGTTGCAGACATGTCTGCACCCACCCCCTTCATCACCACCACCACCACCACCACCATAACCTCCTCCTCCTCCTTCTCCTCCTCGTACATACACAATCCTACACATGCGGATGAAAAATTACAGCAGAAAAAAATAAAGTCGCGAAAGCAAATATGCTTTTAACGAGCCAACCCATTACTCTGGTGATATGAGAACATAAAAACATAAATTGGGAATAAATTGAGGTGCTGATGCTTGAGAAACTGAGGCATAGGAAAGACAGGAGAAAACAATGGAGGTGGAAAAGAGAGCAAGAAAAATAAAAAGGTTTACTACACAGAAAAAGTAAAAGGGAGGCAGGGAGGGAAAGCACTGGTGAGGTCCTCGTGTGTGTTTTTTTTGTTGAAAACGTGGCACTTCAAGACAAAGTCGAAGAGCCAGGTGATAGAAAAGATGGTGATTGTTTTTGTTCAAGTAGGGTGCTCATGAGCCAGTGTTATTGTAACATATCAACCATCTCACACCAGAATGAGGTAGCACTATGAGATTTGAAAAAGTGTATGAATAGTAGCTTGGACACTATAACAAAGAGAAGAGGGGAAAAAAAGCCATTTGTTGTGTGTACTACGTATCCAGACCTTCCCTTTCAAACACAATGAAAAGAGCCTTTAATGATTATGCATTTGATGAGAGCTCTTGTAATGGCACAAATTTTCTGCAGCCACATGAAAAGTCATTATAGAACTAATGGTGTTCTTCAAAATGTCACAGCAACAGCATAGAGAGTGCGAGAAAAGCAGAAAAGAGGAGAGCAACTGCGGCGAGTGTGAGAGAGAGAGCGAGAGAGAGAGAGAGAGACAGACACACACACACACAGGAAAAAAAGTCCATTTTAACTGAACACATATGCCGGTGGAAAGCAATGTTAACTACTACACGGCAATAGATGGACATCCTGCTGCTATCCTCAGATGTACTGAGCTGTTCAAAACAAACTATATTTAAAGCTTTTGAAGTCACTTAAGGTGCTAATTCTGTCTGCTATGCTCACAACTGGACTCCACACACTTCTGAAGCGAACTATATAATCCATTTTACTTGTTTCCCATACCTATCCAAAATAAAATTAAGGTTAAACTATGGGCTTACTCAAAGCGTCAAAAACTGGGTTCATTAAGTATGACACACTTTTTTTTATTTTTAGCGTCCTGTAGGCATTTTCTTTTACAAAATGACCACCTACCAACTTTTATCCCCTCCTCCTCTAGTCCTCGATCCCTTTAGAAATCCACTTTGATGGTGTCAACAAACCTCTTCAGCTCCTATTGTATCATTGTAATTCAAAGCTTAACAAATTTACTGCACAGAGGAGCTCAAAAGCCTTTGCTTTTCTAAGGAATACACCCACCTTGCATCCGAGGGGCCGATTAGCAGTCACTGTATGGATATGTTAAGAGGATCCAAATTAGAGGCAGTGTGAAGCTTACTGAAGGGAGAATCATAGAGATGAAGCATGGGTCTGAATGATCATGACTGTCTAATGTGTCACATCAATCCCACTATGACAGGTCACTACAAGCAGTCATCTCTGACTGTGGTCTGTCCCTCCACATCATAGCCCTATCTTGATCATATACAAGCTTTGCCCCTTACAAAGCACTCTTTTTCCATTAAGTAGTCCTCCAAATGTGTTTGCACAAACAAAACCCACACACATGCTTCTTATGCCATGACAATCCCATGGAAATGGGGTGTCTAATTATCTCTTACAGCATGCCAGCAGTGTCTTTCTTTGACTTTCTCTTTGACAGGCTACATTGATCTGAAGGGCCTGATAACCACTTAGAATGAGGCCGTCATGCAATTGCAAAGGGGGACACACTCCAGAAGCATCTTGTTAGAGATTTGCCCTCACTTTGAACAATTCATTAAAATTCAATTAAAACTTAATCATAGTTGTGTGGGATTCCTAACGCTGAATCAAAATAAATGTACAATGACAAATTGGTTGTCAAAGTCAAAATCCATTAATTAAGAGTTTTAATAAGTTATTAACCTGTACTGTATTTTCAAAATTACACAGTGCCCCAATTAGGGCAACGGAAAAATTATTACAAGCAATCGGCTTAAGGCAAGATTGTGATTATAATGTTTGCATAGATCAAAGGAATGCAATTTCTCTGCATACCCAGCACATAAATACATTTAATAACTGGTCTACAGATTAAAAGCAAACAATGGAACAACCCAGCTTCTGCATCGCTCACCACTCACCAAGCCATGTGCTACAACTGCTTTGTAATGACTGCTAACATTTTCACTGTAATTAGTGCACAGCAGTAGATGAGGAAGCCCATCACTGTAATGTTACTGACTGAATATGATGAATACTGTAAGTGTAGAGCGCTCTACAGGTTTTTACATTTTTTTAACTGCAGCACTTGCCCATGGTGTTTTCCATTGGCTTAGCCTTTAACTCCTGAACTGAATCAGCAGGCAGAGATAATTAGCCAAGTGTAACCTGTTTTTCTTGTGTTTATAAAACATATTGTTATTTATATTGAGTTTTAGTTATTCATTTATTTGAATGCACATCAAGTTACTTCACATCGTGTTTGGAAGTTATTCCAAAGACTTCTAGATGACTTAGTGAGTAAAATTACATTAAAAGGTAGAGTTCTTCCAGGTCTCTTTTTGCTGTTAAAATAAATATTAAGAAATAAAGGTAAACAAACTATGTAGATTTTGTTTTGAAAATCCAATGTCTCTTGAGCAGAAGACACAACAAAACGGAAAAGACAGCCAATAAAATTAGCATTACTCAATTTTAACACCTGAGCTCTCCTACACCCTTTCATTTTAGCTTTTTTTTCTGTCTTTCAAATTGCAGTGCTGTGGCTCTGGAGTAGAGGCAGGTTATTAGCAGATGCCGGTATCCTAGAGAGAAATGGCAAACTGATTTTGTGATCTTTGAGGGTTCGGTCTAATTGAGTGTTATTTATTAGCAGAAAAAGAAAGCCCCAAGAAAGGGCAGCTCTCTTCATACTGTTGCTCATTTTTCAACACTTCGGCCAGGAATCTATCTCTGCCCTCTCCTGATACACAGACACAGGTGGAAAGAAAGAGCTGGTTCATTTGAGATGTCAATTAAGATCTATCTACTTTGACCAGGAAGGCAAGTATAACCAAATATAACAATCTAGCAACATGTAGGTTGGACAAGACAAGTCATTTGCTTGTACTGAAAACAAAAACAATTGGTGGGAATGCATATTGCAAGGAATACAATTATATCCATCTATACATTAGCTAAGGGTTTAAAAAGCATATTTACAAAACTGCATCAATACTTAAAGGGCCGATGAGTTTAGACATGGGGGAGTTCTGTTATTCAAATGTAGGGGTCTGGGTAAAGGGTGCTGCATGATGCACCTATTGTTGAGCCTTTTAAAGAGGAATTAAATATTTAAACTCCCCACTAACACCCTTTAACATTCACATAAAGTATTACTCTAGTATAACCCTGAGTTTAAGGATGTGACAATGTGTAAGCATGAAATACACCAAATATTTTTCCCTTATTGCTCATCATGTTACTATAGAAAACGGATTATCATCATCAACTCCATTTCAAAAGGGAGCAGTATTCTTTATATCTTTTTCTATTCAAGAAAAAACAAGGCAGAAAAGGAGAGAGGCAACACTCTACTGGTGTCCCTGAACATTGGATATACAGAAGGTAACCTTACTTCTGGTAGAACTGAATAAACACTGAATACGACTTCAGTTGTATGTTAAAAGGGGAACAAGGTTTGACACATCCCTCAATTCCCACCTGCCAGTGTCTCTAAAACACTCTGTGATTTTTCGGCCTCTCTTCTTCCTTACACCCACAGGATAGCCCGATATACCGGTACATGTTTTATCTTCATCTATTGACACTGATCATCTAAAGAGCTTCTCCAGGGGCTATCTGTGAAATCACAGGCGTGCAGACATTTCTGAGAGCTGTCGGCATTCTCTCTGGGCGTCCACTCACTGCGTTTGCCTGTTTGTTTCTGTCTTTTTCCTTTTTCTCTGTTCCAATAAGAGGAAAGGCTGAGTAAAGAGCAGTGGTGTCTATCTCTAAAATATTTTTTTTTTGTTCAAGAGATTCCAATGTATGGATTTCAAAGAAATAATTAGTCCTATGATTTTACCAAAAGTTACTACATAACAAGGTGAGACCATTGCAAAGAACACTTGAGGATGGGAATATTTAGCTACATGGTGAGTCTAATATGATAACATATTTCAGGATCATAAACCATCTCTCAGTATGTATGTTCTGTTTAATCTAAGGATTGTTCTCTTCCGTTACAGTTCATTTTAATAAAAGTGGTCACACCATTTCAAGAGTCTGAAGTACTTCTATTTATAAAATCCAATGAGAATCAAACATTGATCCAAAATATGAAACCACAGCACAGTCTCAGTCAGGCATCAATCAGTCAATAGATCAATTATTTATCACGTTATTAATGTGTCATAATATCATATCCATTATTTATCAGTTAGTGTCCAACATAAGCACTTACGAGAATCTAACTGGTATACTATTAAACTCTACATTAATAAAAAAGGGGACAACCTCTTAAAGAACTTAAACCTCAACATGTCACACAATAACTTCAAGTGGCAAAGGTTGCTATGGCGATATATGAACCATGGCCTACATTGATGAACAGGAGGAGGATGGACCAGGAGTCGTACAGCCATAAACTTTAAGTCTGAGCAGATGAGCTTTAAGAAACTGAACTTTATATACTATAAATATTCCCTAAGGACTCTTCTCCTTGTTGCACCCATTGTTAAGGTGTGACTTCAGAATAAACACACAGAAAAACACTAGTTTTCTTAGTTTCAGAAGTTCTTCCTGTGGTCTTTGTTTTAAGGCTATGGCATAACCTTTTCAAAAAGTTCATTAAAAAGGAAGATGATCAGATTGAAGAAACTGCGGTGGAGCTCTTTAACAGATGACATTTTAACTCTAAGAGCACAAAGGCCAAAAATACAATCACCTATTTAGTTAAGCATTCATAATTCAGAAGTTCTTGCATATTTCACAATCTCAACACATACAAAATCACCAATAAAGGAAAGAGCATAATGCTGAATAAAAGGAGAAAGGGAAAATAAAGAATGCTGTTAATCCATACGCTACTGTACCAACATGCTAGTTTGAAACAGTTTTTAATGATCTAGAACGTTGCTCCAGTTTGATAGTGCAGCCGACTGAGAGGGTACATTTTTTTCTGCATGGACAGGGGTTTTGACTCTCTTATAATGAATTGATAACCATGTGTCTGTTAATGTTGAGTATTTTCTCTTAATCAATTACATTTAGATTTAGGATTTTTAAGGCCCTAGCGATTACTAAAGATGGAGAGCAGCTGTTTCAATCGTTGTTTGTTGGCATTTGCACTCGACAATATGCTCATAAAATCTATAACTTTATGTCCATAACTTGCTTACTAAAAGGGATTGCAACATCCTGATTGGATAACAGTGTGTACTTGCATTCAGGGATATGTGTTTAAACTTAAAACCTTTGAGAGTCAATCTTTGAAGAGTTTTTATAAGAGACATGCACATTTTCATGATACATTTAATTACAGTAACATCTTGAAGTCTGTAACAACTAAAAATAGTACTATTAAAAGAAAGAAAATAAAACAATTAACAAGTGAAAGAAAAATAATACTAACCTTTGGTTTCTGTTTCAGCCCAGCGTGAAGGCAGGTCATGCAGTCAAGTAGAATTAGCAAAAATAGAGACAAGAACAAGCAGAGGGAGAATTGAAGAGAAACAGAGACAGCACAAACAAGAGAACGATAAAAAAAAGCTAGTTAGTGATGTTTAAAGCGAGTATTATTTCCAGAAATAAATTGCAAGCAGAGACAACAGAAACCACTGCACTGGATAAAGAATGAAGTTACAATGCAAGTACGGAGATGTTTCATGCATGAAAGGAAAAAAGTCTAAATGTTGAACTTTCAAAAACCAGACTTGTCAAAAGAGGAAACATATCAGGGTCGCAGCTTTCTCGTTATCACAGAGAATGACAACATCTCAAGAGCTGTCAGTTTATGGAAATAGCAGTGATGCGTAATTTGAGTCACCAAGGACATCAATAGTCAATGATGACAGTCTCACAATGGCACCAGGCATCACAGGTCAAAGCCCGAGTTCTCTCACTTAAACAGCGCATTATATTAAACAGATTAGATGCTCCCATTGCATGCATAACATACTGACTTTCTGTCAGTGAAGATCTTGTCTGTCACATTTGTAACACAAGTGTCATTTGTTTTCACCCACATTCGCAGCAGTGATCTGAGGATAAACGTGTGAGTTTCACTTGTGATGTGCAGAAAAGGGGGATTTGAACAGCTTCAATGAGAAGTCTGACTGTACATTTTGAGAAGTATTTAGGAAAGAAAAGACAATCTACACACTTTGTATATGTAAAACTTTGAATATGTAAAACAGTCAGATCAAGTTACTTCCTGTGTGCCACAATATCTTCTTTTAGAATCAATTCCACCTCCTAAGTCCTCATGTGGTTCAACTAAGGAAAAAAAAAAACTTCCATAATACTGAGCACAAATCCCAGTTGGTATGTGTGCATTCTTAAAAGTTGAGCGATCTCAATAAAAATGCAGATTTCTGCGGTGAAGTTCACTTTAACTCACTATACAGGTCAACAGACAATATGTGACAATGAATTACAAAAGTGCTGCAGCTTATTCCCCTTTCACTCCTCTCTCTTTTTTTGAAGTTCCTCGATGAAGCTCTGAGAAGCAGCTCTCTACCCTCACAGTCTTTATCCATCAGCATAGAGGACAGAAACCACAAAGACAGCAATTAAAGCCTTCAGATGTCTGGGGAACATCTTTAAGCTTAGAGTTCAGGGGTTGACACTGCCATATCATTAGCTGTACTTGATTTATAATCTGTGGTTATTAAACACAATGAGATAACTTTAGCCTGTGGATCTACTGATTAACTTTAGTTAACCTCTCGCTTTTTCATATAGTACCTGGAAGCTGCCTGAACGACTTCTGTCTCATAACAACTCCATATCTGAACTTTAGAACTAGTGCTCGAAGAACATTGCACAACTTTAACACATCCTTCTTACAGCGAAGAGAGTGATACCTGTGAGCAGTGTGTGGTTTGTGTTTGTGGGTAGTGTTTAAGGTGTTTGGATAGAGGGGGACTGTTGAGCCAAAGCTTTAACGCTACATTTAAGAAGTTTGAATTAAAAACATAGCTAGTAAAATGGTAATAATAAAAACTGTGATGAGTAAAAGTATGAAGACATTCCTAGCACAACATTAGAGCAAGATATGAGCATATGCGTTAATGTGGACATGTGTCACACAAAACTGTGTGTCACATGAGGAACTTCTAACAGAGGAAAAACTTTCCTTTTTTGTCCCCTGTCATCAATTAGTTGACAGCTGAAAGTCATCACTACAGTAGTTTTCATCAGCTTGATTAAACTACACTAAGCAAAGTAATAGACAAGGAAAAAGTTTCTGAAAAACAGCATCTTACAAGAAACTGTATCCAGTATGATCAAATATAAAATAACTTGCTACATGGAAGTTGTTCAGTGGGATTCTTATCAAGATCTTAGTCTGTCGTCGTTGATTTTGCAAATGTATTTAATAAGCCAACTGCATGTGAAAGTGTCTATTAGTTTATTATAAGAACATAGTTAAATAACATTAAGGACAGAAACTGAAATATTTAAAGGGATACTTCACCCGTTGAAACATGAATCTGTGTTGGAATTGGGTGATACAGTATATGTAGTAGAAATGTGAAATACATTTTGAAGTTGGTGCCTTCTTGACCAAGAAAAGGCAGAAAAAGTATTTTTGGCTCGTGGATGGAAGACAACAACTCCTAGAATGCACAGCACGGCAGGCCAATCCATCAGCCTTAACTGCTCGTCGCTATATTGCAGATCGTAGAGATAGCCAGGAACATCTGATTTGAGCACAAGACCTTCAAAATCCCCTTCATCCATATCAGTTTGAAGTTGAAACATACTTTCCGCAATTGTCGGTTCTTCTCAGCTTTCTCCACAGAGCCTGTTAGCATAGCTTCCAAGCAAGATGGCGGACATTGCTTTTAGATTCTGGGAGTGAGGTTCCACCCACTGATCTGTAATAGGTCTGTGTGGACACAGCATTTGTCAGTGGATGAGTGTGTCGGACTAGAACAATTTTACTTTAAGCCAATCTATTTTCCTGTGTTGGTGTTGAAATACAATAAAAACCCCACCCATATAACCCACAAATACTGCACTAAACAGCTATTTATGAAATAGTTTACTAGTCCAACTAAATTTGTTCCTGGAAAAACTGCACTGCCGGAGATATGCAATTTAATCTGTATGCAATAAATGAATCTAACATTTTAGTTGTGTGACTGGAAATGCCATGACATGAACTAACCAGATGTTCACAGCATCTGCAGCAGGAGAAGTCTTTACGTGTTTTGTTGACACAGACAGTAGACAATATAGTACAAAGGTGGATTGTAACAAAATGTAAGAGGAACATCCTGGGAAAACCACATTAAAGTCGACATCTCCTGCATCCTTAGAATGTTGCTTAAAAAGACTGCCCGGATGGTCAGAGGACCTCTACTGAAGCAGCACAAGCAGTAGATGCAACATCAACAGGAGTACAAGTGGCTATATCGAACCTGGTTTCATTCCCTTGTCTGACTCCCTCTAGGGGAAAAAAGTATTCTTCAAACTATTCCTTCCAATTCCCCTGAAATGGTTCACCTCTAAAGGAAAGCATGAGAAATGGAGGGGCTGGCTGAGTTTCTGACATTGCCTCAACTATACACAGACTCTCCCCAAACCTCCTATTTCTCCTGCTTTGATGGGAAGTTTCTTTTTTTTTTGTGAGCCTAAAAGAAGATAGATACCAGTGTGCAGCTGCATCATCTAACACAAAGTAAGTTGTCCACCTGCATGCACTGACTCTTTCAGAATAGCAGCTGTGTTGTAAGAGAGCAGACATGGAAGGAAACACAGAGAGTCTTACAAAAGAACAACAGGGCGTGTGTTAGCTTCTCCATTTTAGCTAACAGCTCTGAAGCCCTTTTCCATATGCAAATATGAACACATGATCTGCAGATACTCATCTATAATCTCTTAGATTTTGACCTTGGCCTCAAATTCCCCCTCTTTTCGTCTAAAATATGTTCATCTATATTGTTTGCATAGAAGATAAACTGAATTTGGGCAAAGAGCTGATACGTTTGTTTTAGTAATCGTATAATGGATATATGTTATAGGCAAACCTAAGGTTGTTTTGTGTGTACATACACGTGGCGGTAGTTTGCTCAGCCAGACAACCTTGTTGTTTCTACACGATGGGTATCATAATTAACAACACAGGAAGAGTTCCTTACTTTTTAGAAAAGAAAATAGGTAATCAACAACATTTTCCTGCGACAACTTACCGCCTCACTTTGCACCAACACGGATTCACTGCAGTAGGTCACAATTAGACTTAATACATATTCCGCCGCCCCTCGCAGCGTTTCTCCTAACAGCATTCAAACCTTACAACGTCTGAGTGCAGGTTTAATGCTGCTCATGAAAGGGCATGAAAAAAAAATAAACAGCCCTAGTTATCAAACCCAGCAACATTATGTAAAGTTTACATTTCAAAGTGTTCTATATTTCCTAATAAACAATTTTGCGATAATATGCCATCAGTCATTTTACAGTTTCCTGTGCAGTCTCTCAAAAAAAAATGGTTTTCAACTTGGAAATGTAGATTGAACTCAGTTTCTTAAGCTAATTTCTGTAGTAAACACCTGTTGTTATCAATTTACATGATCTATTTATAGATTTTAATTGATCTGAGATGTAATGTGAGCCGACTACAAAAGCTCTTTCATTGAAGCTTGGACAATACTGATTGAAAATATGATGCTAAAGCACTTCATAAATGTGCAGGCATCTGCTGCAACATTTATTGCTAAAGTTAACCTCAAATTATTATTTTGTTAAGCACGTTTAAAGAGAAAGGATGTATAAAAGCTTAAATCAGCTCACAGTGCAATATTTCCTTATTTCCTGTCGTGCACAATGTCTGTTAAGCATCAGGTTTTACTAACGTTTTATTTCTTGTTTCCATGTCTGAAAATCGATAGCATGGTTGTATACTATATGGCAAGTGACAAAAACAAGGCCATGGCTAATGGGCACCGTAATTACAGGCATAGATCTTTTAGTATGGGTGATTTTAACTTTGCTAATGAGTCCAAATACATAACATTCAGTGACTAGAAATAATTTGAGGTTTAGTCAGGCCTGGAGGTAATTGTACTTGGTTATAAAATAGATAAGCTCTGAGGTTAGAAAGACAATTGAATGATCATTATGTGACTTCTAAAGGATTGTTCTAGTTAAGAGTAAATCGCTTAAGTCAAGAACTTTCAGTTTACATCCGCTGCTAAACAGAAATCCTTCACACCTGGGTAGCCTTTTTATTGCTGAACCTCATGGCACGACTAAGGCTTTAACAAGAAACCATCTAATAGAAGCTGAAAGAGGGCATCTTCAATAAAACTCCTTGGTGCATCAAGATGATACATACGTTGTTAGGAGTTAACTGTAACACAATTACTATAAAGCCAAAAAACAAATGTAAAAAAACAACTAAAGAGAGGTGGATAAAATGGACCACAAACAGGAGACACAAATGACCAGCCCCTATTTGTGCTGCTATAGGCTTAGACTTCCGGGGACATTGATCTCTCTGTCTCTGTATGTATTCACATCATAATACTGCATGCCACTTTCTGTAATTCTTCATGTAACTTTGAAGTTTCTAACCACATATCTTCCTGGGAGCCCCTGAGCTCCCTTGTCTCATAGGTTCCTCTGGATTGTTGGGTGTTTAACCGGGGAAAAAAACAAATCAATAGACCTGTGCTGCTCTTTTCCTACCTAATAATTAAAGGTAATTTTGGCCTGCTTAATATTAAACTACTTTACTAATAAGATTTGGGATGAACATTATGGGGAGAATAACATTGAAAAACAGGAGGATGTTATGTGTGATAACTTGAATTGTAAAACAAAAGCAAAGAGAATAAGAGACAAAGTGCTCTTGGGTGAAAGTCCAATGAAGTCAACATTTTAAATGCTAACATGATAAATCAACATTCACAATCAAACACACAATTTATAAAGTCCATACTAAAGCCAACCGCCCTTTCCCTTCAGTAACATGCTGTATGAGCTGTCAGATCTCCTGTGCCCAATGCTTTTCTCTAATTGCTCTATTATAACTTTACAAACATTAGGGAATGACAACCCCTCACCGTTTCTACATAATTGAAAGGTTCCATTTATTTGTATGGTTTAGGAAAGGCTAAGACTTGAAAAATGAGCAAAGAAATCAGCTCACATATTCACTATGCTCTAATTCAATTTGATTTGCTCCGACCTTTATCTAAAAGTAAAAACATCCATTTATTGCAATTTGCTCATAAGGATGTGTGTTAAAGTGGCGCTGACCCTTTGCCGAAAACCACAGCCCGCCTCTGAATAGACAAACACAAGAGCCATAAAGCCTTATTCCCGCTGCGAATATTATGTCTACTTTGACAAATAAAAAATGTGTTTTCCTTCTCCAAATGTGGTCATTTAAATTCTGTTTGAATATGTCGTTCCAGCCTCCTCTTAAGACTTTGAATAATAACTTGAAAATTATGTTTTTTTTATTTTATTTATTCACTCGATTAAATTGAGGTCTTCAAAAATACAACAGTGATGGTCTCTAAACAAACAGTTCCAAGTCCCCTTCCAAAGCCAGTGGTTTGTGTACAGGATGCCGGGGATCGTGTTAGAAAACAAGAGTGAGAAGCACCAACATAACAAAAGAAAAAAAAAAAGAGGTCCAAGGGAAATAAATGAATATTTAATAAGAAAAACTGCGTGAATACTGTTTCATACTGTGTCCTGTTTAATGTTTAATGCTGATCCAGATGCTTCTGCTCTTAAGTGAGATGAAACATGATGCTACATGGCTTTGTTAATAAGAAGACAAGCCCACACGCACGCTCACTGACACGCAGCAGCGGCAGCAACTGGGTCCAACAGCTGAACCCATCAACCATGCTGCTCTTACAACTTCCACTGGGACGGGAGGAAACGAGAGGAACAAGACTAAGAGAACAGACTCAAAACATGAGAAAGATTTTATTTAGTCTAATATTTCATGTCTTTACCACTGAATGTGAAATCCATTAGCAATGAGCAGACAAACCTGCAGAATGAACAAATGCAGGAAAGCAGTGATTTTGAGTGCATCCTCAGCTGAGGGAAAGTGTGTTTTTACGAAGACTGTCAAATAAAATATTGAATTTGAGCATGTACAGGCTGTGGTTCATTACCCTAATAGAAATTGTCTGCTGATGGATATCCTTCCTTTGCCCTCTCTAGACTTCACCTGCTTGACTGTTTGTCTACCTGTTTGCTATTTAAATGTGCCTCCATTATTCAGCACATTCATTCGATCGGGAACAATGGTGCACTTGAGTGTAGGGGGTCTTGTGGGCCTTGAGATGAGCAGCATAGAGTTGTGACAGGTAGATAACACCTGGATGAATAATTCAACTTGACGTAAGCTAGGCGAGTCGGAGACGAGAAAGAAAAACACACGACATGTGAATAAATCATCAGGGAAGGGACTAATAGAGAAAGCACAGGAGAGTACAAGACTGATAACATCTCATGCTTCCTCCTGCTCTCGCTTTGATCAGTCCAACAACCTTGTACATGACTATTAGAGATCTTGCCAGCCTTATTAATGTGTGAGGATGTCGTGCTATTGAGCAGCATTAGGATAACCAGGGTTAGTCAGAGTAGGTAAAAGGGAATCCTAAACAGCATGCGCACCTTTTGGGCCTCAAATTCAGCAATGACTGTGTCACTAAATAATTTAAACATAACCAAATCGATTGATATTATATATACTAATAGTTCTTATGTTTGCCACACTGAAATTACTCATTGGATTATGAGTAGCACCTAGTTTTATAAATGTGCAAAAGCATGCAATATATAGCATATATGAAGACAGACACCCTATTTTTTTTTTTTGTCCTCATCTCCCACCAGTACATTACAATAGCACATCAGGGATGATATTGGCCAAGACAACTTTGAAACAAATGAGGCATTGAAATGAAATCAGCATTCTAGTCCATTTTGGGTTCATGAGACCTCTATCTATGCTTGAAACAGCACATGGAATTGGACCAAATTGAGCTCCTACAAATAAGGAATGATTTTGTCACACAGAGATCCATTTACTGAAAGTGATGAAAAGCAGTTTGTTTACCAACAGTAGCCTAGGGAGTTGGTGCGAGCACTGTGCTGTATCTTTGTCATACAATTCCCACTAAATGAAGACACATAGCCAATTACTCACAAGCACAGATGCGCAACACAAAGGCAGAAATTCATTCACATTTCTCCTCCTTGTTTAAATACTCCAGGCTTTCTGAGAAACACTGATGATTTCAGCCTACATGTGACAGTGTTGAGTCAGAGAGCACGGAGATGGAAGGGAAAGTGAGGTGAGAGAAATAAAGAGGATGTACTGTAGAGAAAAAGATGGAATAGAAGTTGAACAACATGGAAGCAACAATGAAATGTATGATGTAATATCTGACCTGTTCTTTGGGAGCAAAAAGTGAGAGCAACCCTGCTGAGTAAATCTGGTTTTGCGTACTGGACCTCGTCAGCCAGCACCCAGAAACAGCCTTCTGACATTTCCTGGGGACGAATCTGTAAACACACATCCACAGTCGAGCACATTTAGTTAACAAATGTTTTTTGTTTCTTAACAGTTCATAGAGACGACAGATGGATACATCATTCCTCTCGGATATAATTTACATTTTCATTTTTTGGAGGGTGGCATACGCAAGTAGTTCCTATGTAACAATTGCTATGTAACAATTGCTTGTATGACTGTCTATTAGGTTTTTTACTTTGTAATTGACAGTATAATGTATAAATACATGCAAACAAACATACGAGAAACTTCATGGAACATGAAGGAACTAAATAGGAAGCTGTACTAACTAACATGCAGACTTCTTTGTCAATATCACTCCAGCCACTGCAAGGATAACTCAACGTAAATGAGTTAGGCAGTTTAAGTCCATGGCATTTCATGATAATAAGCACAGTCTTGAGACCTTTTCTGTAGAGTCTGCCAACATGTTGAATACATTCAAGAGAGAGGCAGACTAAAGCAGTTTGCCCTGCTTTACACATCAAACATCAAAATACAGCCAAGTGTAACCGGGTTTAGACTTTTAAGTCATTGAAGCATACAACAAGTCCATTTACATTATTGGCCTAGTGTAGTGAGGAGCAGTCATGTCTCTTAGGTTTGAACATGCTAATAAGATATAAAGAAATCTCTGCTGAGTTTATATATCTTGCACTTAAACTGCTACATATATTTTATTTTAGACCCTCTGGCAATACTTTCAAAAAGAACACTTCCTGTAACTTGATGAAGATGCTAATACTGCTGATGTGTCGGAAAATTAAACAGGATGCAGTGATTGCAAGCACCAACCGAGAACCAGGTGAATCTTGGATCTTGGATCTCATTTTTAACTGATGACCAAAGCTTTATTTTATCTCTGTTGTTCACTACATTTTTACTTTATATGTTATTTACTTTTTTTTTACGGTTGTCATATTGTTCTTATTTTTCCTACGTAGAGAGATGCCATTTAATTTCATTGTACCTTTGTATGGAGACAATGAAGTTCATTCTGGCCCCATTAGTGCTGGATGTGTAAGCTAACAACTCTTTTCTAAAAGTAATATTGAGACGGTGACAAGCCAACAGCATGTGAAGGCTTTATACTTTTTACGTTTTATGTCATTGAACCAAATAAAACTCTTAAACTGCTTTAGCAGTTCAATAATAGTGTGAAGTTTCAAATCTTTGTACTGAGGAAGTTTCAGAACAGCTTTGTCCCAAACATAACCATATGTGGGGGGTCTCATACAGCTGTGCCACAAGTCCTTCTCATTTCCTACTAAAAGGTGTGCTTGAAAATCCAAGCATATGGTTCAGTTTGCTGAACACCTGTACAGATGTTCAACTGAGTTTTAATAATTAATCAAACCACGAACTAATATCACTTGTGGTGTGAACTAATATTGCTCTGCAGGGAACAACATCTGTAGAGGCTGCGGCTACGCAGACAAAAGCATCTGATCATCTGTTATTTTCAATTCTTTCTGGTTTGGCACAAAAGTAGAAAGTTGTTGTTTAATTCTTAGAAAAACATCTGTACTCTTCAATTGCTGCCAACAAACATCAGGAAAGGGCCAACAAAGAGCAAAGAAAAATAATACTATAAATACATGGCCTAAATTTGAAGTTTGGTCGTCCCAAACCTCATGTTAATTAACCAAGAAAAGTTGAAAACATATCCCATGAATCTCTTAAACTTAGATCATGTAATAAAAACACCTGCGATTATTCCACTAATCATTTAGTAATTTCTTTCTCATACACAGGTCTCACGTTTTCCAACGCAGTGTAATAGTTTGGGGATAAAACCTGTTTTTATGATTCTCTAAAATATTAAATTTTTTAATAGAAACACATTGCAGAGACTTACCTTGGACCAGTTGAGGCGCTTCATAGAGGTCTCAGGCTTAAAGTCCTTCTTTGGCCTGAGGCCATAAGGCAGAGTGTGGTGGGTCGGGGAGCCTAGTCCACCCCCAAAGCCTGGAGGTGGTGGTGGGGGGGCACCAAATGGAGGAGGCACTCCAGGTGGAGGAGGTGGGGCAGGACAGCCTGGTAAAGGAGGAGGAGGTGGAGGCGGAGGAGGGGGAGGTGGCACTCCAGGTGCTGCAGATGTTTGTGGAGGCCCAGGCGGGAAGGCTGAGGATGATAGTGCTGGTCCGACATTGGCAGAGGACAGAGTCACAGGTACGGCTCCAAACTGGATTGGCAGAGGGAAAGAATACACTGTATGTGGTGGTATATGCTTTTGTTTTATTTTTGTTGCTTATGTTCTGACTTATACAGTATGAAGTATTTTACAGGCTGGGCAGCAATAAGCCTTGGGCTGCAGCCTATTCCTTTTTTGGTCATTGATTGTTTGAATTTTATTGTGTGAAATGAACAAGTGTAAACATGTAAAGTTTTTTGTTTCGGTTTCTGTAAGTGGACTATTTACACAAATATTTTTGACTCTTGTTATTCTTTAATGAATGACCAAAATAGAAAACATTCATTAATTCATTCATTCAAGTATACACATAAAATAAGCAATAACAAACGACAAAGTCTGACAACAATTGACTAATTTCAAATGTGAATTGTATTGTTATTCTTTTTGATGTTGATTAAGTGACTTCTCTTAACTTAACCTGAATGTTTTTTTCGTCTCATCTTGATTCTATAAATATTTCCTTAATGTAAACTATTTACATTGTTTCTGGTCAGAAGGGAATTGTCCAGAGAATGCAACTGTGCTAAAGAAACTTTCACCCACAAAAATAAATCAAAAAGGCTTAAATGGGGGGTGGGGGGGGCTGGAATCAGAAAAACGATTGTGTGCCTTTCTAACACCACTGTGGGTAATGGAGGCGTGTTCTCTCAACCATCCAGCATGGGCCAAATGCTTATAAACCGCCCAGTTTCTGTCCCAAAAAATACCCACAATAATTTGTTTTTGCCAAAGCTAAAAATCAAATGGTATAACCTGAGCTACAAAGCTTGGTAAATTGTATCATACAGAGCAAATGGCTTATTGATCCATGCACCAGTTTTAGATTAAAGACGCACACCAAAGGTCAGCAATGGGCCCTCCCTCTGCCACTGCCTCCAGAGGAAAGAACACCTTTGTTGAATTAACAAGTGTATGTGTATGTGTGTGTGTGTGTGTGTGTGTGTGTGTGTGTGTGTGTGCGTGTGTGTGTGTATTGATGAGGGATGTACTGAACAGAGACAGACAGGCAAAGACAGTGAGACAAAGAGTGTATTCAAGTGAGTGTGCATGTACCTGTATTGACCATCGCCATTTGAACCAAGGCACTATTTGAGTATTCATTCTGTGTTTGTGCTTTCAAATTGAAAAATTATCAGGAAAATAAAAGGAAGTCTTCTTCCCTTCTCTGAGCGTGTAGTTATCTTGGTGTGGGAGCAACTCTCATGGGTGATGGGGGTTTGGGGGTGGGGGGGGGGCTGAGGAGTGGCCCAGTAGTGAGGTTGAAGGGGCTTGTCAGAATAAATTGCTTTCAGAACTATTTCCTCTTCTGGGATAAAGATCAGAGAATCAGAAACAGTCAACATGGAGGACTGGTCAGTATTCTCATTAGACTTAGTGTCAGCTAGCCAGTGAAGCAACCTCTGTGTCAAACCTGAATACAGGCTCCGGTGGATAAAACTCCAAGGCCATTCATACAATGCACCCAAAAAAATAAATAGGAAAATGTCATAAAGGGAAAAAAAGAAGGAAGGAAGCTTAAGTTCGATTTCCAAGCTAGGTTGGGTTGTTAAGCGATCAAATCAGGTGTTTTCATATATTTCACACACTTCAAAGAATAAACACAATTTAAAAAATCTGACATGAACAAGAAAGATAAACCGGTCTTTTACCTGGGACCTGAAGGCCTGCAGCTCTGTTTGGAGTTCAGCTATTTTGTCTTCACACTGCAGAAGCTGAGCTTGAGCCTCCTGTCTGCTTAGAAACTCTTCATCAAACTAAACAGAGAAACGTATATCCAAATTGATCACACGAGCACACACTGATTTTACAATAATGAAACTGAGAATCAAAATAAGTAGTGTTCATTAAAATTATTTAAGTCTAATGGACTAATTATGTCATGTAATTATCATTCAATCTACCTTGATTATCTTCATTTACTGATTGAATTTTAACCTTTTGTCAAACACACACATTCATTAATAAAACTAGTTAAGTACCATACGCAAATGCCAATCAGTGAGCCCCATCCTTGTAATCACAATCCACAACCTGCTGCTACTGCGAGTCCAATTAATCAGAGCAGCCAACGCATCTGATCTCACACATTTCACCAAGCATGGGTGTGTGTGTCACTGTTTGAATGTGCTTTAAAAATGAAAGAAAAAAGCGATCCTTTTAAAAGTTCTGTTTCCTTTTCCTCTGTGATTAAGTTACAAGCTTTAAATATAGACGATTACAGAGCAGCTCAAGCAGTGGCACACAGTGACAAGAAGACAACTGGTTATGTATCCAAAGTGATTCCAAAAGCAAGTTTTATATTTCTGTTCTCAACCTGCAAAAAGCTCGGGTATTTTAACATTTGTTATTGACAGCAGGTACTCTTTACCTCTGATTACTCAATGTTTGGTTTCTTGGATTTTAAAACAAGATTTGAGCGTTTAGAAGTTATCAGTCTCATTATTATGTCATAGCAAGCTGTCATATCTATGTGTCTGCACTGCCTGCAGTCAGTGACAGAGCCGCTCCATCACAGTCTCTTCATGCTCACTTCCAAAATAAGCCCTTTTCACTTTTTGAAAAATAATGAGAGTATTTGAAATCTGCTCACTGATAGCAGCAATTTTACGGTATACTTGGCTTTCAATTCCCTGCTATGATCTTGCTTTAATATGTTTTTATTATACAAGCTTCCAGGGATTGTCATTGTATTGTTGCTCTAAATTGTTGGTTTATTATCTTACCAGATGTTATTGTATAGAACAAATAAGGAAAGCCGGTGTTATTTTTTGCCACTTGGTGTAGTGAATGTGAAGTAGGATGAAAATGTCAGTCGCTGTCTTTGTCAATACTTGCCTTCTGTGCCAGTTCTGAGGCTCTCTGTTCATACTCATCACTGCGAGCTTTATCTACACACACCTCTGAAAACAAAACAAACAAAAAAAATACACAATTCAAATCACTGATGCATTATTGAAAAACCTGTGATGCAAATCAAATATGAGAAGTGTGAGACTTGCCCAAGAGGTGGCTGAAGTCCACATCTAGGCGCTTGCGGTAACTGAAGTCTGGATCTGTGCCACTGCGGTGGAGCACAATCTGAGACACACACTCCTCGATGATCTTAAAGTACTGGGGCCTAAAAATGGAGATGAGTCAGACAAGACAATCAAAGGAAACATCGAGCAAACAACAGAAGGCAAAAACAGATTATCTCCGATAAGGGATTCAAAACCTAATGCTCACAGGACAGGTGATTGTTGAATTCAACTTACACATTGCATATGGAAACATTTTACATGCTTAAAAGTCAGTGACCTGATGGAGTTAACATAGCTATCTGGTCCAAACAAAAGATGATGATACAACTCATACACCTTACAGTATATTACACCACCACAATGCCAACCAATTAGAAGAATAAAAGCTGACACGTTTGACGTGACATATTCTGTATGATCTCTCTTAATGTATTTTTGTATTATTGTAACAGCAGGACAGAGTCCAATACAAATGTCATTATGGGGATAATACAGTATATCTTATCTAATATTAATAGGGAGTTGAAATAAATAGATACAGACAAAAACAGATCTTTCTGGATTGTTTGTTGTGATATTACAATAATGAGACACATGTTGTTGTTACATATATTTGTTCATTTGAAATGCAAACATACTAAATCTTATTCATTTAAAATGTACACCTTGATAAAAGAACTGCTTTGATGGCACTGAATAATGGGAAAACAAACACCAACCTATTAGCATTTCACAGTTCTTGAGTCAAGTCGTTACATTGGCTTCATTGAATGCATTTATAGCATGATAACTAAGGGCAACCGTTCAAAAAATAAAAAGGAGATAATATAATACAACAGATGACATTCAAGGCTTGGAGCCACAATGCTATCACAATCACAAGTTAAAGGGAAGTGTCTGTTTGATCTGCTCATTATCTTACAACAATGCCACTGAGTTCAAATCCTCTCTACACCAAATCATTACTAATGCTCTGATGAGCGGAGATAAATCGGGGACACTGCCTCCCACCTCTCCTTAAAACAATAAAGTGACTCGATCTGATAGTATCAACACCATTTCTGTCATTTAGAAGATTAGAAACATGATGGAATCACAGTTTGAAAGACAATGTCTTAACAATCAGATTGAGACTGCTGTCGTTCAAGTTTCTCATGTCGATCTAATTACCGTACTCTTTGACTTTGCAACCCCTTTGTAAAAGAGGACTTCCTCTGTATATATATATTCCTGACATCGAAGGAACCTAAAATTAAATAACTGATGATTACTACAGCAGTCAGTTATGAGAGATGCAGGGCATTAAAAGGATCACATTCAGATGCCCTATGTATTAATGACGAAAATTAATCATATCAAGAGTTTGGAACTGCCGGAGGGAAATTCTAAAAATATATCTGAAGCCAACAAAAACACTCTAAAGAGCAACACCATATGGTCGGGGAATGAAAGGGAAAAATATGCAATCAATCATGCCATTAATTGAAGTCAACACATTTGTAATACCAATTGATGTATGCAGATAGATTGTACAAAAAGTGATCTTGTTTTGTGCCTCTCACATGTTTATGAAGAACAAATACAAACTGAAATGTTATATTCAACTAAGTCCAAATATGTTTCATTCTGACGTAATAATGCTTTGAACATAGGTTATGCAAAAACTGATGATTTTATGCAAAAAAATTTAATAGTATTATACAAAAATTGCCAATAGTCCCTGGACCGTTGCAGAGGCCATTACAATCTCAGGCCCACATTAATAGCTTTGAATCACTTCAATCAATCCAATCAGAAGTCTAAAACAAAGATTTCCAAGTAACATTTCCAGAAGGTGGAAATGACCAAAACAACCTAAAGCCTGAAAAATGTCTTGAACCATGAATCATTGATCAAAGCTATTGGCCTACACGTTCATACTCTAAGCTCAGCTCCGTTTATAAGTGGTTATACGCTTATTGAACTCAAATGCTGCATGTCCCAGGCTACATCATACAAAGAAAGAAAGAAAAAGCGTACATGCAGCAGTTAAGAATTAGGCAGCCCAAATATCCTTAGAATCATGGAGAACAAGGCTAGATAAATACATTTTGACGTAATCCTGTTTAGCAGATTAACTCGGAGAAGCAAGACAAAATGTTTGATTTTTGTATTGGACTCTTTTCCAAAATATGCTTTTAAGAAAAAGGTTCTTTAGGCCATTAAATGTGTCTGCTGTCTGAGATGCTGTTTAGTTACAAATATGTATTTGTTGCTTTAGTTCCCACTATAAGAGCAGACAAACACACTATGGAATTCATTCCTGAAAGTCTCTTAACACTTTCACTTCTTCCCACTCACTGGGATCATTGGCTCCATACACCATAGGGCTCCATGCACACCGCCTCGACATGGAAAGGAATTACAAGCTGCCCAGGCCTGCCAAGCCTAGTTAAGATTGATAAGGTATTGATTAATAGTTATTGTTAAGTTTTCTGTAGGGCAAAGGCACTAAATGGTCAATAAACCTTCTTTTTCAGCAATAGATTCCAGACATAAACTACAATATTAAACTATTAAATCAAACTCCTATTTGGTATGACTTTAACTAGAATAATGGTGGTTATCTGTCAGATTATATATAAAGTGGACAGTATGTACCATGGTAATTAAGAACTGATTTCAACTACACAGTCAATATTTCATAATCATTTTTAATGAAGGAAATTCATCAGACAGAGCAAGAACAGAGTGACACTTTGGGTGTTGATTTAGTGGTTGGGAATCTGCAGGTGTTGCATTTCATATTCTTCAGATTAAAGCTCCATCTTTTGATGAAGCCAAGGTTTAACTCACACCCAGCTGTGAGTGAACCAACATAAAATAAGCCTTTGAAAAATACCATTAAAAGGAGATGAGAAACACTCTAGAGCCGGGTTGCTATAGATGGCTTTGAGATGAAAGAGGCGGCATTCTCTTTGTTAGCCAATGTCATTGAAAGGATTTAAGGCAAAAGGAGTGAGACCTCCACAAAACATAGGCTCTCCACTAGTGTACATCATTAACAGTTTTCAAAAGGAGGTAAGACCTTTGCTTGTGTGCGTATTCAGCTAAGATGTGAGATTAAAACACTATATGTCAGTCATCCTTATTATCACAAAGACGTTGATGTTTTAGCGCTTTTGACACTTCTGACAAAAGCCAAAGAGCTGTTCTAAAAAGAGAATTATAGAGCTGATGAATAGATCTTGTGGAAAGTAAAGAATTCACAGAAAGTGTAATGCAGACAGAGGAAGGCATTGTGGGTAAGAGTAAAAAAGAGTAGGGGGGATCAAACATATGCTTGCATCATTAGTACTGAGATCATTAAAAGGTCTTTGTGTTGGTGTGTGCTGTTGATTTTTACCTGACCAAGTAGTCATTGCGTATAAGCATCAGGTGCTGAAGTATGGACAGGAAATAGGGCTCTGCATTGCTGTCCTTCACCATGCTCTGCACAATGCTGAACACATCCCCCGCATCAGTGCAGAGAGTCAAGGACTCACATGTAAAGCAGAACACTGCATGTTCACATTAAAAAAATGTAGCAGCTACTGGAATTTAAAAAAAAAGGAATAAAAAAGAAGTGATTTGGGGAACAATTTATCTTGTCTTGTAACACTGTGTAGCTGGAGTCAACACATTTTGTCATAGTCATGTTTACAGATACAGACACTTAAAGTAGACCTTTGAGATGAGTAGCATGCGTCTGTTTGTAATAATGTAAAGGATATTCCAACTCGCTTCTGATGTCTTCCAGCCTATGAGAGAACTCCATCATGTCCTCTTCTTTGTGTTCCTCAAATACCTTCAGCTGAATGTCAAGGGCCTCATTCCTGATGGTTGTCAGTTGCTAGAGATGGATTAGGGTAGAAAAGGGACAAAGAGGTAAAAATGAATTCATGGATGATAAATTCAACGTAATAAATCAGGGAGAGTCAAAACCATCTTTGACATGAGGGAAGAATCAGGCTCAAATTAAAACAGGGGGCATATTCTAAACGCTATTACTCAACATGATTAACAGGTGTGGAGACCGACTCTAAATGTGTTGTCTTGGCAGCCACAGCAACATTGTTTACAACAGATAAACATGTTAGGTGGAGGGTATAAAAGCCAGTAGGAAGATTATTAGCCTGGGCACTAGACATTTTATTGGTTTCTGGGAGCTGGCACAGACAGAGGACGTGCAAACTCTCCTCTGTGTTTCATGAATTTGCCGGAGCAAATCTACAATATTTCACTGAAGTGGGCAACTCATTTAAATATTAATACAAAGTGAGTGTGACTTTCCATTATGTGTCTATGTGTGTGTAACGTTGTGCTTACCGGCAATATCTCTTTCAGGCCACAGCGCATAAATTCATTTCTGATGTGCAGCCTGAAGTCCAACTCATCAGGAGACGTTACGAGTGCATTGATGAGCTGCATGCATGCCACCTGAAACATGAAGGGTTGACAGAACAAAGAAAGATGGAGAGCGAGAAAGAGAGAGAGAGAAAGAGAGAGAGGAAGAGAGGAGTGAGTGAGAAAACCAGAGAAAGGGACGATGGACTTCCTGTAGAAGTTGATGAAAAGCATGCCGGCATGCATTCTAAATGAGCTATGTCCCTCGGAAGCAGAGGACCATAACTAATGCATGTCTATTTTCTCCAGTCACCAACTAGGGGGGGCTGATTTTAATATTAATGCAACAACTGCAGACCCATACACACAAAACTAACTAACAGTCAATTTAAGGGCAAATTCGTTCTTTTGGAAGCTGTTTTTCACTCCCCTCCGAGTTTGGTTTACTGCTCGGGGACCGCTGCATTCTGTGACTCTTCAACTCGGCAGGAAAACACAGACAGAAAAATCTATTATTGATCAGTAAAGCAAACCACTCATGTGTGAAAAGAGGGTATGGCAATGCTAGAGTCCAGGAGGATATTCAGATGTCGTACAGTCCACTGTCAATTTGAGAGCACCGTTTTTTTTTCTTGCCATGACACTCAAACTTTTAATTACTTTTCTTCAGATTACCATTTTGATCATTTCATACAGGTAGTTTGCATAGCAATGTAACACAAAAACTGTGTTTAAAAATGTTATTTGGATGTAATGGTTCTTTAGAAATCCTTACTAATATTCTAATAAAATTCTCTGATCATTTCTGGAATTGTTTCCTTCCTTCTCGTACTCTTTGCTGGCAGTAAATAAAACTTTTATTTTAAATCAAATCAACGGCAAGCGGGATGAAACCTGTTGAAGATAAACAAGTCAAATGGTGGGATTACTGCAATGCTTTACATCATTTGAAGTTATTATAACATCACAAACAGATGATGTGTATTTCAAGTCTGTGATTAGATTGATGCTCATCCCAAAAGTTAATAATTCACTAAAAGATGATCCTCATTAGTCTCAGCCTTTTATTCAGTATAGTCTGTCGGCCTATCACAAAAACATAAAGACACACAGACTTCAAGAAAAGAATCTGGGCTGCTTTGATTTTGGTGGACCCTCATGTGTCTATTTACACTTACAGAGTAAGTGCACACTTTCCTCAGCCAAAGGGTGCCAGGGGAGACCGAGTATAAATGTAGTCCAGTAGGACGGAGAGACTCTGGCTGCACACTGCCACGGTTAAGATAAGAGTTGCTCTCCTTTAATAATGCAGAGGTTTAAAAGGAAACTGTGTTGTGTATAAGGAACTGCGAAGCTGGAACAAAGCATCAATTAAACACAACCAAGGCCTGTAAGACTGTCCAGTTAGAAATTCGATGCCTGTATAGCCGTAGATGTGTTTTGTGCAACAAGAAAAAAAGGGTGTCATTCATAATAAAAATAAAGCTTTCTATGAGTGTCCCTAAAGTTTTGCAACTGTCAAATGGCTAAAGCGAACTGAATGCAAATGCAACAGATAATATTTAGGGGGGGGGCAAAAAAGATTAGTTCTTTTAAGTTAACCATTGGTCAATAGGAAAGTACGACAGGGGCAAATGATAATACACCTAGGATTTTTATATTTTGTGTGTGTGTGTGTGTGTGTGTGTGTGTGTGTGTGTGTGTGTGTGTGTGTGTGTGTGTGTGTGTGTGTGTGTGTGTGTGTGTGTATGGTAGGTATTGGACGAATGAACACTCTCTTCACATCACTCAGCTACCAATTAAAAATGCAAAAAACATACTTTAATCATGAATTGTGTTCATTTAAACCGACCGATGTTGTCTCTGTTTAAAACAGTCCATATGCAATATCTCAAGTGTTGGTGTCAGCGGGGAGATCACCATGCAGCTGAATGATTTTGTCCAAAGAGAGAGGTTTTATGGTAGTGGTGAGATGATCGAAGTGCGTGGACAAGGAAATGGTTCTCAATCTATACAGTGGACTTTTGATTGTTTTTTTTTTTTTTTAATGCACTTTTAAAATAAGTCCTTCCTCTGGTGTACTTTCAATACAGCTTGTTTCCCAGCTTATTAATAGACATCCCTCTACCTAAGGTGCCAACAGTAACATTAGTCAGTTTTTATGCAATACAATCTTTGGAGAATAAACACTGAAATAGAGCTAATAATAATAATACTACCCAAAGATGCAAATGATAAATCCTGTTAACAAAGTTCTTGATAACTTGTAACTTAACAATGTTTAGTTGAAAGACCAAAATGCATCTTAAGTAAAAACTTCAGCAACATAACCTCATGGAACAATGTTAGAATCAGTAAAATACAGGAATAAAACATTTAAAGAAAACAACATTGTAATAAATACAAGCAGTATGAAGGGGCTTCATGTTTTTTTGTTGACTGCATCTTGGATTTACATCCCTCAACCAGTTTGGATTTAAATGAATCGTATAAGTAAAAAATAAAAACACTTAATTAGATCAAAGGAAAAAGTGAATAATGTAGAGGTGATTAACAAACCCTGAGAACAGGTGGTTGGGAATTGGGATATGTCAAAATGGTCACCTTCCCAGAAGCATTTTATATTTAATTTCAGAGAATTCTGAGGGAAATAACACGGTGTCAGCGGCTGTACTTACCTGTAATTGAACCGAGCGAACTCGTAGTCCCTGCACAATGGGACTGAACCTCTCGATGCCTCGCCATTCCCCTGCTGTGGTGATGGCTTCAAGGACCTTTTCCAAACTAAATGAGAACATGAAAAGCATGAGTGACAATTGGAGGAAAAAAATGAAGAAATACATTCATTTGAAGGGATTTTGAACATGAGCCCTCTCCCATTTTACTGTATCAGGGCTTCTTATTCTTGTCAATTTCACCAAAATGGAAGGGCTTTTCCTGGGGATTTCATCACCTTCACTAGAAGAAATGACTTCATGATATCAATCCCATTTTTAAGACATTTTAAAAACGACTTTCATGCTCATAGCCTGTACTTGAAAAAGCAAAGGGATTGTGTTCCTCACATGTTCTCTCTCTTCTGTTATAAAATACCACTTGACACTCACTTGACACTCACTTGAAATCTCTGAACCTGTTTCCCTGCCAATACCTTTAGTAAGACAAGCCTAACACCTTATCTACTTAAAGGCACGACTCCTGCAATACAGCCTCACTTCAACATACACTGGCACCAGTATTGTGTTTCTTTGAGAGTGAAAATGGCACTCATAATAGTCTAGATCCCATGACAGTTTTTCAGAGAAAATGTGACAGGCCGCCTTTTGCAAATTGCTGTTTTATGCTTTAGGCTGACCATTTAAAGCCCGAAACTGCACCTGTGGTTTTCAATAATAAACAATAACAAATAAATACAGTTATCAACTGGAGTATAATTGAATTTACAGCTCGAGCTGAGTAAGACTCTAGATTGTGTTAACTTAACATTGGACATACGAGGAGCAGTAACGCAGACATTTTGACAGAATGACTGCAGACAGAACGTACATGTTCTCTTCGCCCACAATGCAGATGGCTGAAAGCAGCTTTACCACGTCAGTCATCATGGCAGACTGGGTGGGATCAATGGCTCTTGCCAGTAAGGCAAGACTTTTCTCTTCCCCCAGGATTCGATCCAAGCCATACTGCAGGAAACACAAAGACAAAGCATGATTACCGAGATTCTCAGTAATTCTGCCCATTCAGAATAACAAGTAGATGATTTCATGTGAATCTGTAAAACAATGTCTTGTGAAGACAAAACTCCAAAGATTAATTCAAAAGTGAGATCTAAAAGGGATTGAGCAGTATTTTCAATAATGCATCATACAATGACGCTATACAGTATATCGTCAAGCAAAGAGAAATCAAAAGGCAAGGTAAACTGATTTTAAATAACAGATTTGTAAGTTTTACCCCGTGTTTTCCATAAAAATAAATGCAAAAACACCATTGTTATATAAAACAATATTTTATGTGCCTATGTCATTACAAACCTAGTGAGTACAATGAATAACAGTTTTCTGCAGTACTCAGAACTGTAATTATTCCTTAACAATACCAATCCATTCAGGCACATCTATTGTTTGTGGCGTATTTGTAAAAAAGTCAATTCATCAATGTCGCATTGTTAGAAAATTACATTTTCATTTTCATTAAAACATTAAAATGAAGACATCCTTTGTGCACCAATGAAAGGGGCTCTAATTTTATTAAGGAAGGCATTTTTTTGTTTTCAATTTTCCTTGAGAGATTTTGAGAAACAATTTCAAGTTTTTGTCGACCTGGTACAAATACCAAACGTCACTAAGCACTTAAAGCTGTTTTTTTCTATTCGCCTGATTCATGGTGGCTATATGTATTTGAAGAGGCAGACAGCTAACTACGTTTTGTAATATCCAGATTCTATTCTCGTATCTCAAAATATATATAGTTGCTTGCTAAATGCATGTTTACTTTGGTTAAAGGTTTATATGTAAGGCTAAGCCATTGTTTCCTTCAACCATTTGCATGACAAACAAACTTCATGACAAGAACACACTCAACAAGTACTTTTGTTGAGGTTGTACAGTCCAGAAAAAAATGAATGATGAGCTGTTTTTGTCCTCTGTGAATGCCCTGAAGAATGGCACATTTAAAGCAGGTGATGATACACACACTACATCACTATAACATATACATATACATCATTTTAACCAACGTATGCACTAACCCTGAACATTTTTGATTATTTTTTAACCATTTTTGTCTTTACTTTGGAAACTAATAGCGAGCATCTCAATGCTCAATAACATGCTTACAGTTATGTACAGTAAATATAGATATAATATAATAAAGAGAAGAGTGAGTATAGAGTGTAAATACTGACCCAAAATTGGAATGTGTAGTGATTATAGAACTCAATCCATCAATCCTTCATCAAAGCCTTACTTTTTGTTATGTTATATTAGTAATGACAATTTATCAGAAGTAAAAGCTCATAGCTTGACACAATACTGTAGCTTTACTATCAAAAAGGCCCCAGTTATCAGACACGTAAGTCAAAAAGCTTCAAAAGAACAAAACTGTATCAAGAAAAACTTTTACCAAAGTTTCAGTGTGTGCTAAATTTTAGTATTACATTATCAAACCATTGGTGAGAGACAATGGAAAATTTGAAACTGTGTGACTTGATGCAAGAAGGCAGAAGAAAAAAAAAAAGCCTGCAATGACAGCTGGCAGAGAACACCTGTCTTCTTGGCATTGTGGGTACATCCCATCCCAAGATGCCTCTCTAGCCAGGGAAAGGTCTGGGCTGACAGAGAGGCCTACGGGTAAATGCTGGCGTCTGGCGCCTGTTGAGACGCAGGATTACATGAGACCTTACAGCACACTTTGTGCCAGAGTGGCTGTATATCTGTCTCCGCTGGGTTTTAGCTCCATGTGGCAAGATCCTTTTCTTTTCTCTGTCTCTACTGTAAGCTTACAGCACACAAGGAGGGAAAGCTGAGGTAGTGTGGAATAAAACAAATTCAATATAACATTTTTATAGTGCAAATGTTGAGGCCTTGGCCAATGGCCATAGTTCAATATTACTGTTTACGGTACCTTAAGTAGAATCATTTCATCCCGTAATCATTGTGTTTATAGTTTTGTAATTGTTATACTTAACTTTGATAGATTGCAAACTGTGATGAATGAATCAAGTTTATGGAAGAACTGAACTTCCACACTGACTGACAGTGATTCATCATATAGTCAGCTGCAAGCTTTTCAGAGGGAAATCTATTTACCAAGACACATAATGACTGAAATGGGGTCAGTGAGGGATGCAGAAATTTTAGTTTCAGCATATATATATATTTTTTTTATCATGTCCTACTTTTTATGTCCTTGAAAATACATCTGTTTCTCCCTAACACGTATCCTCGAGAACTAAATCTGAAACTTAGCTAGTTCTTAGCACGTATATTGCTTAATATCTGAAGAGCCACGAAGATAAAACCATTTTAAAAGGCAGGAGATATAAAAATTGCCCCTTTGTTTAAGCCACAATATCAATTCAAAATAATACTTAAAAGCTGAGACAAAGACAGTTCTGTAATTTGGACTGAAATACATTGTCACATGAAAACAAAAAGCAATTTAAGTGTTGTTTCTCTGTCCAATTCTTTATGTCCTTTCTTTCACACTTTCACTGTAGTTCCTGTACCGTCAAAAAAACTCTAGTCGGCAGAATTTTAGTCCCTATATCTGGGAAAATGTTTCTAACAGAGTCATTCAAATTGCATCAGGAGATGAGTATAACTCCACTCAATTTGCTCCATATTGTTGTGTTGTTGCTATTCTCCTTCACTGATGATAAGCCCCTTCTAATTGAAACCCCAAATGTCTAATTTGGTAATTGAATGAAAACACCAGATGTCGATGTGGATGAGATTACAATTAACCTTGGAGATCAGACACAACACCAAATACAGGACATAATTTCATATACTTTTTTCCCCCCTTGTTAAAAAGGACAACTGGCGTATACATTTTTGGATGTATTTTCTAAAGCTATTAGCATGGGATTAGTTCAAAACTGACTTTGAGGCCTCAGTGGGGCTGTTCACTCTCCAACATAGCTGTCCCTTTAATGCATTGAAAGTCTGTGACAGCCAGGACATGAAATCTCAAACACTCCAAAACAAAGATCAAAATGGCAACCACGCCAAGAGACACAATATACTCTGAGGATTGTGAATGATTCATTAATAACATTATGTTTTTTTAAATTGACTGATTGATTTAATGAGTGACTGATATTCATATCTCCTTGTAATGTTTTTGTTTCAACCAAACTTGTAAAGAATGACGCCTTGTTGAGGTGGAATAAAATGATAGAAATAAGGATAAATAAATACATATGTCAATGAGCAATCACGGGAACACAAACAAACTAAACTAAAAAAATCCTCAGGTCTCATTACCTTATTGTTCATGAAGGCTTTGAGACACTGGACGACTTTATGTTGGTTCTTTTTGTCAATCTTCTCTTGCCTGGGGAGACAAGAGAGTGATGACAAGCAGTTCATCTGGAATGTATAACATTAAAACTACAACTGGTTAACACATAGTTTGAAAATTTGTTTACATTTCCAAATACAAAGAGTCAAACTTTCTGTCTGTTTGATTGTATGAATGCATAAATATTTCATTGAATTAGACAAGTATTTGAAAATGAATAAATAAATGCATGTTCTTACTGTTTCTTGAACAGCAACCTTTCCAGAATGTCCAGCAGCAATCCAAGACCTTCATGTCCGAAGTTCTGTACCCAACTGAAACAACACACAATAAATCAATATCCCAACAGTGGAAGACTGACAACTGACAGCACTTTCATACTCATCGACCATTGTGTACGGACAGGAAAACACATGTAGAATTCAGTACTGTACAACAGGAGACAGGCTGCAGTAGAAAACATTGGAGACCGACGAATACATCACTTGCTCGGCAGTGATCAGGAAGTGAACTGGCACCTCTCTAGCTATAAGACCAATTTCCAGAAGTACGCACTGGGACTTGAACCTGCAATCCTCCGGTTACCAACCCAAGCCCCTCATACTTAGCTACTGCCGCCCCATTAGCGATTAACATTAATCTGCACTTAAAGGGATACTTCACCCATTTGCATTAAGCTTTGTATCATTAGAAACCTGGTAGTATTTTTGAATGGTTGTGCATCCCGCCCTCATTTTCCCCTGAGATGGGAAATCTTTGTATTTCTAAGTCTGAAAAGGAGCTTCCAGTGACGCAAAATGACGATTTTTGCATCACTGGAAGCTGTTGCGGTTAGCGGGGTGAAACTACAATGCTAGGTCCTCATATTTTCGACCACTGAAGCTACAGACCACAGGCTTTATGGAGAAAGCTGATAATGGCAAAAAAATATAAATATAACGACAAGACGGCTGCTGCCGACAGGCCGGTTTTGTGTTTTGGCTGCTACGGCCGCTGGGCGCTGGCCGCCATGAGCTGGCCGCGACACAAGACCGGCCTGTCGGCAGCAACCGTCTTGCCGCTATATTGCCGCCACCGGCCGCTGCCAGCTCAGCAGCCGAGACATAATGCCTGCCTGTCGGCAGCGGTGAGGACGAGGAGCTAGGGCCGGCAGTGCTCTCACTGTTTTCCTATGGAAACAGACATTGTCTGTTTTCTGCTAGTAATTTCCAAGATCAATTCTGTAAGAAATCTCGGAATCAGTTGAGGAAATGTGTTGAAGTAAATATGTCTGTAAATGTTTTTATTACTATATTTCTACTGCTATATTGTATCTTTTGGAGAAACTGTAACGATCGAATTTCCCTCTGGGATTAATAAAGTATTTCTGATTCTGAACTAGAGGACCTTAGTGGGAGTGGCCTGCGGTGCTGTGCATTCTGGGATTTGGTGTCTTTCATCAACATGAGCCAAAAAGACACTTTCTGCCTTTTCTCGGCCAAGAAGGCACCAACTTCAAAATGTATTTCACATTCCTACTACATATATGACCCAATGTCAATACAGATTCATGTTTCAACGGGTGAAGTATCCATTTAATTAATGGACTGAACTAATTAACTGTTATTGAAGATAACTTCTTAACAGAATCACAATTAACAATGTTACATATTTGATAAACTGTGATCCGCTTTGATAAGAAGTATCAAGACATGTGAAATAAGCTTCTATGGATCGACAATTAGGCATTCTCTATGTTTTTATTAAAGTTGTAACATTCTACAATGTAAGATAATTATCGTAATTTCTGATGGAAAGTTATAACTCTGCTCACAAAAAATGTCTCTGTCGTTTCAGTCAACAAAGTACTTCTGAACCAAGCAATGACATTTGGACAAGCAATTAGTCATTCTTTATACAATCCTTGCAGGTTTCTCCATTTCCTCTGTTGTCCCATTATGTGTGTACAAGGCATACACTCCACAACACAGTCATTTAAATGTCAATTAAAACTTCTGTTATCAAACATGTCTCTGAAAATGACTGGACATAAATACCACGTAGGTATTAAAAGAGAAAACGTTTATAAAGTCTGAGGCATTTCAATCAATAGAAATAAGGATAAATAAATACATATGTCAATGAGCAATCACGGGAACACAAACAAACTAAACTAAAAAAATCCTCAGGTCTCATCACCTTATTGTTCATGAAGGCTTTGAGACACTGGATGACTTTCTTTTTGTCAATCTTCTCTTGCATTGAGGCATTTCAACCAATCTTTAAAGACTATAAGTTTCAGTTTGAAAACATCAAAGGGCTCCGTAGATATAATTTGGTATGTATACAGGTAACTCAGTGAAAATAATGCAGAAAAGCTCAAATGAACAAAAAACTTGTTAAAGGTCTTGATACACTGGCATTGATCTTCTGAGAGAACAAACAAACAAAAGAAAAAAAAGCAATCACAATGCAGAAGGAGGAGCTTGGGGGCAGGGGACAGAATTTGATTTTTATTGAAGTTATATTTTTATGAAGCAATTGACATTTTTCAGCAAAGGAGGAGGTGAAGCAAGTTCACACGACTCCAGCAAATACATTACAGAAAGATCTAAATGTTCCTGCTGCTCTTTATTTGAAAGTTGATTTGAGACTAACTTTAAAGAAAAGGGGTTTTGATGGATAACTTGGAGTTATGTGAAGCTCTTGGCCGTTAACGGTATATTGATTTATGTTCCATTATTAGGGCACAATTCTGTTATTAAAGTGAAAAAAAAAACATCAAACCAATGAAGTTATTCCTACTCTGAATTTCAGGATTGAAATATCAAATAACAGGGCACTGGAAGCCTATAGTGATTAGTCCCTACAACCCATGTATGGAGGCTTTAGTCCTCTAAGCGAGCGGCCCAGGTTCAACTCCGACCTGTGGCTCATTCCTTGCATGTCATTTCCCACTCTCTCTATCTCTCGCTCCCTAAGTTCTAACTCTGTCTATTCACTGTCTATTCTCTAAATAAGGCATAAAGCTCCCCAAAATATACCTTTTAAAATAAATGAAATCTCATATAAACACAAAAGCAAATGTTTTGCTGGAGATGCAGAAATGTAAAAATAATGATTCCACAATAATGTAGAGGTGATGTTCAAGTTGTTACAGTAACTGGTCCTTTCTCTTTAATGAATACTAGGCTCTCTATAAATCAAAGACTCACCATAACAAAAGGGGGGGAAATGTGTATACAGCTTATATCTTTAACAGGCAGAATTACAATAAAAAATTCTGAAAAATATACTGTACAAGAAATTTCAATTATCCTTCGACACTTCTTAATAATAATAGTAAGGCTATTATTTATTTAAGGAGATTTTTAGTTGATAAGCAGATGTGAATAAATATAGCATGAGCTTCAAAACTCTAGGGATTCATATTTTGAGACCTTTTCAAACAATGCAGAAATAGAATATTTATTTATGAAAATACTTTCTTTTTGTTTCCACTACCCGATAACAATCATTGTTAACCCTGTATTTAAATCAGCTGAAGGAACAAGGCTGTGTGTGTAATAGTGGTGTATAGCATTACAGAAGCAATGTGCTATAAAGAACAGAGGCTCCTGTGATCTGATCAAAACAGTCTGACAATCAAGATGAAAACAGTGTTACTTTTCCTTGTTACTGACAAACCCTATACTTGAGATCCAAGGTTTTCACCCACGAGTGACGTTAGGGAACAAGACAAAGAGCAGCAACGCCTTGAAAAGAACAGAGAAGTTCTTCTATGAGTTTAGGCAACAGCCTTTAGGTAACAGAGAAAGAGACAGCTAGAGTGAAATGTGAGAAACCGTATTTTCCCTCCTGATTGAAACTGAAAAACTCTCTCTGAACATTAGCATTCAGTGTTTGTACTGTTCTAATCAACAAACTGCATGCCTCTCAGCATCAACTCCACAGAAATTCTCAAGGTGACAACATGAAATGGGATGCTGTTATCTGAATTTAATTTCTTGAATAGGTGTATCTGGTAGTGGGGAGATGACGTGAGCCTGTGAGCTCATTTATCTCTTGCCATAGTTTTATTTTCTAGAAAAGAGTGAAATGCTTTGTATTTTCGGGGGGGGGGAGAGAGACACCTATAACAGACAGTAGATGTTTAATTTATTTTTTGTTTTTGAACTTACAAGCACACTTGCCAACCTTTTGATTGCAGCAAGATGACAAGTGTTTTCCAATCAACCTTTTCGGAAAACAAAAAAATAGTTGCTCTTGTCATTATTTCGGTGTCTTAGATTTGGGTATACGGACTCAATATATGAGTGAGGGTAGCTTTTAAAAAAAAGGTGTGACAGCAACTTTGAATGTGCATGGCATACATTTGGAGAGAAGGTTGCTTAATTTTATTGAAAATCTGCCAAAGGACCACTGCAGCAACCTGACTGCCACTGAGACAGCTTCAGTCAGCTAACTTAGCAGGTAAACGTTGGTGCTTTACAATGCCTTCGATTTCAGTTTGCTGAATTTACTCCTTCTTTGTTTAGAAGTCTAGATTACCTTTTATGCATACATCTTATACAAACAAGCTCATACTCAAACTTAGACATTTGGGTTTTGGTTTCTAAACTGTACCATGTGAGTTATATGACTATGCAAGTCATTTAGGGGGAACATCCATTTTTTTATGAATTCCAATTTTTAAAATTGATTACAAAACCTTACATAATCTATGCTCTGTAATGTACCATGTCAAAATAGCAAGTAACATGTATGCATTGGCTGCAATGTTAACAAGCATTCATTTTCCAACTTGCCCTGAATTACACATTAGATGGTGATTGATTTGAGCATATGCAATAAAAGTGAATTTAAATCAGAAGGGCTTTCATTCTATAGTCGATTCTATGAAAACCATATTAGAAACGGTGTCCTATTTAAAAAAGGAGGACAAAAAGGTAAAGAAAGAACATAGGCTTCTGTTCTGTGTCATCAAAGTGTACGACTACAGTATGTGTGCGTGTGGGTCAAAAAAAAAAGAGGGAGGCTGTCAAAAACTGTCATTGCTACACTGATGAAGACAGGGGGGAATGAATGAGGCTCTCATCAGAAAATCAGTTTAGATTACACTTTTCACTGGGCCATGGTTCAGGCCCTCCAGGTTACAGAGCAGGCAAGCCAGGGGTCTTGACGTGAGCTTCATTGAAATACATAGCTCAGAGAAAAGTGCATGCTAGTTTCTCGCCATCAGACAAAGCACAGAGCAAAAATGAAAGAAAGCATCGCTTGATCTATAGCAGGAATTATTGCACAAGAAGCCAACAGGCCTGCACTGTCAGTCAGGGTCTGCTGCAACAAATTTGATAGACATGTGCTATGAAACACGAGGGAAAAGTGGAAGCGGATAGTGGTGACATATGTCAGCTTTGAAATGCCTCTAATACAGGACAGGGCAAATGCAGACATCTCAGAGACCAGAAAGAGACAATCTAATGGCTTTCCATAACAGCTCGAGCAAAGTCTCATCTTCAGAGCAAGAACAATCAGGCTGAGGCAAGAATGTATCGAAGGGGTGTGTCTTAGTGTCATAGTTGAAGGTCAGGAAGCGCAGGAGAAGGCAGAAAAGAAGGAAGGACACAGTGCTGTATTATTGATCTCGTCTGCTGTTTTATCTCACAATTTAGCCTTCCGTATTTTTAAGTGTGTGTGTGTGTGTGTGTGTGTGTGTGTGTGTGTGTGTGGGGGGGGGGCAGGGGGGGGGGGGCGGCTTTTTGTGCCTTTAATTGAGAGATAGGACAGTGGATAGAGTGAGAAATCAGGGAGAGAGAGTGGGGAATGACATGCAGGAAAGGAGACACAGGCTGGATTCAAACCTGGGCCGCCCGCTTGGAGGACTATAGCCTCCATATATGGGGCGCGCGCACTAGCCACTGTGCCACCAGCGCCCCAATTAAGTCTGTTTTTAAAATGAGTGTGGTTGATCAATAGAGGTCAAATCCTTAACATGCCAGCCAACTTTAAAATTTCCAGTGGAGGCACCCACAGCCTCCACAGCGTTGGGGGCATATGTCCTTTAATAAATGCCCTGTCAGCTAACTTTTATCCACTTCTTCCTTATGAATACAAGGTGTATTTTATTTCAATGGGATCTGAGGTGAAATTCATATAGTGGCCTGTTTTTCTTCTTTTTTTCCCCCGTCACGTAGTTTGTATTTGACATGTTATCTGTCTGGCCTCTAAAGTAATTAGTATTTTAAATTCTGTTTGCTAATCTAGCATGCTCTGGCAGCCCTTGGGTTTCATTAGTTCCTAACATCTGGCACCCCTCCCACTTCCCAAATGAGAAACTTCAATCACTCTCTCTGCCTGCATGTCCTCTGCATTAGCAGCAGTTGTTTTGTAAAAATCATTTGAAAACATTTTCCACAGCTTTATGGTAAATGGTAGATAAACTTCTTCTTTATGGTTCTTTTCTAGTCTACTGCACACTCAAAAGGCTTTACAAAGAGTGTCAAACCTCATTGATTTACACAACAACGTACAAAAAGTGATGACAAAGGCTCATCACGTTCTGATACTTGTTACAATTCCCACACGAACACAGAAGGCACAATAAAAATATGGGGTTCAGTTTCCAGACCAAGGACCGTCGGAGTCAGGGATCAAAGCACCTCTCTTTAAATAGAGGACAACCAGCTCTGCCTCCTGAACCAAGGTCAACCTTTATAATAGGATAAAGTCTTAATTTGTATTTAAATAAGAACACAAGTTGTTTTATGAAACCAAACATATTGAGCCAGTCTAGAGTCCCTTCATACACTGCCAAAAAACATGTGAAAATACTCTGCAATTTAAAAGTCTCTCAAAAAATATGGGACTATACCGTAATATACTATATTATATATAAATATATATATATTATGATATACTATAGTTTATCTCTGATACTGTTACTATGCAATATACAGTTATTTATTTTCTCAACGTGACCAGATACATACTGTTATCATACCTCGTCATCAAGAACAGAAGTTGGACTGAAGGCTATCATTTCAGAATGACACCAAGAACCACGCTGAGGGAGATAGCATTAAAGAAATACGGAAAACAAATTCATCATCCCAATCCCTGGGAAACAAAAACAGTCATAAATCAAAGAGAAAAATGAGGCTCCTTATCTGGCTAACTTCACAGCTAAGGTAGCTTGACTTCTAACGGAGTCTCAGGAGAGTGCCTCCAAGGTTTCCAGGCAGTGCAGTACACCGCTGCACCCCACTAAGGCGGTTACAGACCAGAAATAAATTAACTTCACAACGTTGTCCCGAGCATCACAAGTTAACTGACTATACTGTAAGAGGGTTCTCCGGGGACAGAGGGAAGGAGACTGAAGTTACAGAAATGTGGGACATCTGAAATAATAGACATGGTCTTTTTATTCAGTTGGGATTAAACACCATCACTGTAACAGACTGCTATTAACAACAACAGTGTTTGTGAAAAAGCAACAGTTTTTAAACTATATCTCAAATTGAAGGTTTAAAAACCTGCAGGAAAATTGATACTATTTGTGTTCATATGCAGATTTGAGTTTGAAAACAGTGTAAAACAGTGCACAACACATCTTTTGTGTTATGACAGGATGGGCAATGAACACATCTGGCATAATAATCTAAATTATAATATGGAAAAAATTAAGCTTCAAATTAACTAAAAATGCTTCTCAAACACCAACACAATAGTTGAACTCCATCGAATAAGACCAGAGCTGCGATTAAAAAACAATCAATACCTACAATAACATTAAAATGTATAGATTAAATGTTTTTTGTTTTTTTTAATACCACACTGAACCTTGTAATACAATACCGTGAACACATTTTCTGTGGGACTTAAAATAATAATGTTGAAATACTTCCCCCTATCTACCTGCAGCTCAACCCCACTGTAAATTACAACCTCAATAATATACTTACTGCTAAAAGAACCCCTCTGTGACAGTGTCATTCAAAATGTGTTATATTTGTTAAGATTTATGCTTCGGATGTTGCATTTGATGTATTACATTTTACACATTCTTCATTTCCTAATCAAGTGGCCACTTAGAGAGAGAAGAGATAAGGTATTTTTGTGTGTATTTTGTACAGTAAAACACACCATCAGTACTATCACTTAAAGGCATTGTGTATCTTAGTGTGCAATACTTGGGTAACTGGTTTTCGAGAGCCAGGGAAGCATCCACGGTTTATAAAATGTGCTTTTCAAAAAATAAGAGGGATGCTAAACTTCAAAGCTAAACTGAAAAACAATAAATCTGCAGTCTCAAACCCGAGGGTCAGTTTTAATATAATATCAAAAAACAATTTCCACTCGTTTGTCAGATCCATTTATCAAATTCTTTAACAAGATTACTTCCTGTAGCCTTGCTGGTCCTGTGGGCTAGAACTGTGGCCTGTCTACTCAGAAGGAGGAGAGAGAGAGAGAGAGAGAGAGAGAGAGAGAGAGAGAGAGAGAGAGAGAGAGAGAGAGAGAGAAAGAATAGCTGAGCTAAGTAGTGCATACAGGGGTCAGAGGCAAGTCAGAGGGTGAAACTATGGAGCTTCAGGAAGTAGAAAATTACTTTTAAGTCTGTCTGCATTGCCAGAAGAAACCTGATGAGGGAGCATATAATCCTATCAGCCTATACCCGCAGAATAAAAAAACACCTGAAATTGGATGGAGGCTTAGAATCAGAGACATTTTGGTCGGTGCCAAGAAAGTGAAGGTGATCCGCATCTAAAAACAGTGTCAGAGAAAGTACCTTACTGCTAAATCAATCAAAAACTCATGGTTGTAATGGTGTTACAAGATGATATGATGTGACATGCTGCTCAACCACAGATTCTAAACTAGAAATGTAAATGGTCAAGCCAAACCATTTGTTTCATCATACACGAGCCCTGACTTTCAGTCTCATAATGAGGACTTCATTAAAAGCCTGTTCCTACAGGACACATTTTCCTTCAGGATCAAACAGGTGATGATCCCAGGAACAGCAGTAAGTAAGCATTGACAGTTGCTATTAGTTTAACAGTTCATGAGAATGCTGGATAGCGTATTTATCCACACATTTACAGTATACAGCATCATATGTGTTTGATAAGAACAAACTTAGTCTGTGTCTTTGAATAACTCTAATACAACCATTTAGTCACATAGCACAACCAAAAAATAAAACAACAGTCCTATTAGCCATTTAATGTTGTGAGATAGTATAAAAGACTTGTTCAGATAGTGGCGAGTCAGTTATTAAGTAGTTCAATTTCATTATCCATTTAAGTTATTTTTAAGATGTTCAGTGGATTTTTTTTTAATCAAATGAATTATTCTCATCAGATCTCATCAAAAATCCACAAATAGTGGACCCTTCATGGTATAAAACTCTTAACACTGATTATCGCTTCTTGGCAAACTAGAAAAGTCTCTCGTGCTCAAGAGGTTCTAGAAAATATGGCCAAATCCCTGTTCTTATACTCCTCCATCCATTCACTATCACTCATGCATTATAGTGTAAGTAGGTGTGAGAGAGCACTAGTGCGAGTGAGTGCTACTCAGTACTCACATGTGAACTCAAAAATGTGAGCAGGGCTAAAAGAAACTTATATGAGCTATGAAAGAGCTGAAACCTGGTTTATTCAATGGGAGAACTGATTCCAGCTGTTTTAACACCAAACGTGTTATTCAATCACTGATGCTGCTCTGATTAGAGGTAAGGTGGAAGAGAAGTAAGATAGGTAGTTGTACAGTCCAGGTCCATTCTTTCTTTTAAACTGAGATTAAATTATCCCTCACAGGCACAATGATTGACCAAACTAAATATAAACAACAGCTAATGAAAAAAAACATTTTTTTGAATATTTGTTAATGTCCTGAACCATTAACAAACAATGAGTCTGTCTATGTCTAAGTTTGCCGGTTGATGTATTTCTGCTTTGAAAGGAAATATGACGCAACATGGTATGCAATGTGATCCTCTGTTGTAGCTTTCTGAAAGTGTATAATCAGAGAATTTGCTCCTTGTGCATGTGTTAAAGAACAATTTTTCACTTTTCAAATTCATTATGTGATCTGACTGGAGAGCAGCATTTAAAACACACACCTCATATGACTCATCTCCCAGTGCCAACAGAAAAGATTAGTGATACACTACAAAGCAAGGTTCCATAAGATGATGCAAGACCACAGTCATCCTCAATGAACCAAGACAGATGCATGCCAGATCTGTTTTACAAAAAGAAGGGCATTGTGTGGGAGTGTAGAGAGAGAGCTTTGTTATCAGGGTTCATACAGATTTTAACAATAACTTTCCAAAACATGTAGCAAAACATTTTGAGACCATTATTCTCTGAAATGTCCATGAGAACATGAAGAATACAAATTATAATTGAAATTAACCAAAATAAGTTTGATCTGGGAAAAAAAGCATATGACAAATGCTGTGTCAGCAAAGCTTTGACGGAAGCATTAAAATGTACAAACTAATTATCTTATGGAGTGTTTCTACCAGAAGAGAGCCATACCTATTTTAACCAATATAAATAATACTGTTTATATTTCCCATCTCTAAAATTGTTTCATAAATCCACTTTTCAATCTCCAAAAGATTCTTTCTTTTCTTTTCCAGTGTGGGGAATGTAGTGATGGAGGTCAGTTTGCCCGCAGCTTCTGATTTCTAAGCGTATTCATCCAACGAGTTCTCAAGGGCATAAATGTCAGTCTCCATCCTAGCCTTCTGCTATTTCAAATTATACAGCTCATCTGTTGAGGCCTTTCTCTACATGTCAACAACTTGCTGTTCGTTCTTTCTCTTCCTATCATCCAGGTAGCAACGGCTCCTGTATTTTGCAACTAAATCTAGCAGCTTTTTGGTGATGCCTACCCTGGTCTTGCCCCCAACAGACCTGACATAGTCAACAAGGAGTCTCTGAGCCACAAGACTTTTCTTCTTGGCTTTCTCCAGTCATTACTTCTTTTATAGAAAATCCTCCTATAAAACTGGCCTGTCCATGAGAAAGCACAAGTAGTAATCTTCACCATGGCCCACACTCTGGAAAATCACATTTGGCCTGCTTTGTCACATTCCCTGAATTTGTCCTTTGAAGAAGCCGATGTACAAAGATCCCTGAACTCGAGAATGATTACACACTGCCCCATTTGCACGTTTGGCTTCAAAAAGTATGTGCAACATTTCTTAATTAGAGGTACCGGTAATCATAGTGAATATTCAGCCATGGGTCTGTGATTGAAGCACTACATGCTTCTCACTAATGGGAGATGCACTTGCTCCTTCTCAGCAGCATCTCAAGTAGTGTGATCAAGAGTATCTTGCAGACAATCTTCACCTTCACTGTCTGGCTCTCGGAAATGTTTTGTGGATGACCTGAGTTGGATAAAGGTGGCTTCAGCTGGAAGATATCAATTTAAGAACTTGCTAACACAGACTCTTATCCTAAAAATACAAAATTATGACTGTGGCCTCTCCCATGTAGTAACCCTTCAGAAATTGTCCCATAAGTGGAACAAAGAGACAATCAGCACAATGTATCTTTATAGAGGTCTATCCATAGTGTTTCATGTGCAGGTAGAGTAGTAATCCACACTCTACCATCATCAATTCATGAGTTTCTGCAAAACTAAAGCATGCAATGATGCATTCAGTTGCTATCATCCATGGAGCATTTCAAAATCTCCATTGGTGCGGACTCTAATTCAAAATATTTTAAAAGTTCATTATCTAATCTCTGATATCAGGTTCTTTTCATTATCTCAACATTATACAGCCATAACAAGTGGCCTTGTTGCCCTTGAGCATTGTTGCCCTATAGACTCTTGTGTCTTTTTTATCTGTTTTGGCCTACTGTATAGTGTGTTGGATTTTCATCAGATAAAAGGACATATGCCTAAATGTATGAGCATTTACATTCACTGCAGTGAGAATCTGTCTGCCATCTGGCGTCAGGGGAAAATTACTTGAAACAGCTGGCTCGTATAGTAACACTACCTGTGGTAGGACTACAGCAGTTAGCAAACTCAAGTGCTTACACTTCAAGCGCTAAAGGGATGTTCAATAACAAAGAGGATTGGAAATAGGAGACTTGCAACAATAAAAGGTTTTATCAAACCATCTTAATTCAACAAAATATGGTGTATTGTGAAACCTATTTATTTATATATTTTACCCGTCTTTTTGGGCTTGAGAATGAATTCTAATTTCCATAATTTCCATGGTGAATTGTTTTCTGTCTATGCTTACAGTTATCATATACAGTATGTTTGTGTGTCTGTGTGTAACGTAATGGAACTGTTATAGACAAAAAGAAAGCCAGTGAAGGTTTTTCAGTGCCTTAAATGGTTCTGGCACAATATGTGCTAATCTGAAACAAATTTGCTTATCCCCAACCTTAGCCAGAGAGCCCAAAGCGGCAATCAAAGTCTAAGCAAGGGAGACAATCAGGACAAGACTGCCAGGGATTTGCCTGTCAATGGGGCTTAGAAAGAACCAAAGAAATGCTCCCTCCCCCTGGTCACAGAATTCAAACTGTTTGTTGGAAAAACACACAAATTATGATTTGATTCAAATTCTGAAATTAAATTTGCCATCCTAAAAGAAGATTTTGTATTATTCAGGAATCAGCACTAGTGCATACAACGTCCAAGAACTACATCACGTGGCTATGCAATTATTGTTATGAATACTTATGGAATTTTTTACTTCTGCTTTTCAAAATTCATTGATTATCGACAAAGAGTGAAATGTGTGAAAATCATAATGAAAAAACCGAAGAAGAAATGAGTAATTTTTCTCCAGGTCATTAGACCTTTTGTAAAAATAATAATATTAAACCGTTCAGAACGGCTACCATGGTTCAACACGTGCTTTTGAGTTGCGGTTTTGCGTACAACAAGCTTCAATGCATCGTGTTTCTCTCAGGATTGGATCTGTTTGTGTGTGCCTCAGTGCCTGTGAGTCCATGTGCTAGGATATGAAGCCCCTCCCCCCATGTTGATATCCAATCACTATGAGCTTAAGTTGGGAGAAACTGACAACATTTATGGCTTTAAAGTGACTGGGGAGGTTAGTTACTTTACAAAGAGACATTAAGAATGTTAGGGGATACATTTAAATTACATTATTATCAGATCTTATTGGGTGTTCGAGAACATACTTTTATTTCAGAAACACTTTAACTGAAAAAGCATTGCAGAGAAATCACATCCCATTGACATAGACACAGATCAAAACTGCCACATTCGAAACTTTAAAGGTAGTGCTTATTATTGGGCTCTTGCATTTGATTTTATTACATTCAATAGAAGTTCATGATTATGTTCGCACCCTCATTATGTATTAATTTAAACTACTTGCCTGCATAGAACAATGGGAAAGTGAAATGGGTTATAGTAGTATCCAGAGTTCTGGAAGATCAGTTCATTTATTCTCACACACAACACTCGTAGCGGAAAGCTGGAGCACCTCTGAAGCTTTAATAGAACATTTCACTCAATAGGTTAAATGATCTGCACAAATAATGCAAATCTGTGTTGAAATGTCTGGTCATATCATTGGGCAGTTAACTTTTCAAAGTCTTTCAGAATCCTGAACAGCATCCTAGACAATCTTAAAACTCAGATGCTCATGTCACCTTATGTCATTGCTTAATATTAAAGCCATATTAAGCTTGAAATTATTCTTATTTATAATATGAAGGAGATCTTGCCTAAAAGGTGGAGCTATTTAAAAAAAGAGGCCATCTAGAGTGCACCTAAAATAAGTAAAGCAAATTTATAACCATTGTCAGAATTGTGTTCTGTACCTGACAGGGTTGCTGGTTAAGGACACTCGCAATGAGTCTAGACAGGCAACCAGGCGTTCGTCCATCACCCCGCACTTGAGCTCTCCCAGGAATTCCTGGGGAGATATTTGATGGCTGCTTCTCAAGTTACCCTGGAAAGAGAAGAAAAAAAATCCCTTTAGTGTAGTCAGGGAAAAAGTGATCAGAACAAAATCAGATATTGAAGAAGTTTGTTCACTAAAAGAAAGAAACTGTTTTAACGGTTTTAAGAATCCCCCAAACAACAGAGGGCAAGTGTCCAAGAATTCATTTCCTGTCCATGAACCTTTCCCTTCGCCTTTCATTTGTTTTCTTCATTAGAGATGCAGCATCCATGTTTTGAGTAAATTCACTCAAAGAGCACTTTGGCAGCACAATGTTATCGTTACAATGGACAAGAAAAAGACAAAATCTTTCCAAGGATGTCTCATTTGAACCAGTTTTCCCCAAACATTGTAAACAGAATCCCACAGCATCTTAACAATATAACTAAATACAAAAGTACAATATTAATTTAAACTACATTTCTAGTACCAGTGTTTTTTGCCCTTTGTTTCAAATGTTTCTTGAATTCATCTTTTAGTAAAAACAAGGTTTAGAATATGATTTAAAAGACAAAAAGAAAAAGACAAAGATCAGTGACAGTATATGATTCAATGCATATTGTATCAGGCATAAGAAGAAACTGGTTTTACATTTCATAAGATTAGATGCAAATGTGTTTCTTTTCATTGCTTTAGATTTAAATAACAGGATGGTAATTTGTGTTTCTCAAACAAAATGATACTTCATCAATAGTAGCTCAAGTACAATGCAGTATATCAATAAATAATAGAGCCTATCATGTAATCTGTATACTTTATGAGTTCAAGACTGCCTAGTTTTGCTTTTTTAAACTTTAGTTTAAGGGCAGTGAACAGGAAACCACAAAGGAAAAACTCTCATCAATACTTGGACTGTGTGCTATTATTTATTCACCACTGCCAAATTAGATCAATGACTGCCGAATACAACAAGCACAGACTTTTAATGGCAACTGTTCCCTTAAATTGAGAGGGCTTGGACTATATGTTGTGTATGTTCAATCAGAAATTTAGTAAACATAGGTCCTGTCCAAGTGTCCAATCCTGTCGGCGTGTCAGGAGATTTTAATTATTAAGGAAGATACGCTATTGTGCCTCATGTGGAAATATTCACTGAGTCTTTCTGATCGTTTCCGATGTTGTGGGAGTAATTCAGTGAAACATGAACTAAATCAGCCATCAACATATTTAATTCAGTGTCGTGTGTGTGTCCTATATGTTCATGTGCCCAATAAAAGGAGGGGCATTAAATGATGCCGCTGGAGTTTGGTCTATTAAAGAAAACACACTTCATACAGCCAGGTAAATAGCAACGCACAAGTCTGCAGGCGAACCTGGCTCTTAAAGGGAATGAGAGCTGACACCCTGATTGGTTTGATTTAAGTCACACCCAAAACACACCTATGTACAGTATAATCAATGGACTTAATACAAACACTTTGCGCTCTGCTCAAAGCTCTGCGTCCTGAATATGCACTGCTTAAATATCAAAATACAGTCATACATGGCACAAATAGTTGTGTGCAACAAGCTTTAGACAACGCCCTTTACGCCGTCAAAATAGGGCCCAATATATGGATTGTTTAAACCAGCCAATGTATAACCCATGTCTAATAACAATCTACGGGTACATGCATCTGTACATTAGTGAATAAACCCACATAGAGCTGTTGTGAAGTGTGTAAAGACAGGGAAAGCTCAAACGTCTCTGGGTTTGTGAGTGGATGGGGTGGTGTAGAGAAAAAGCTACATTTGGTTAATCAAGACCACACTTGTGCCAAAACATCACACATCCTTGGATAACATTTTGAGTCATCAAAAGCCTAAAAAATGAATCTCTTTCAATTGCAGCAGGAATAAATAATCCCTAACCTATGAAAGCAGCCAATGGAACTCTGCCCAGTCTGTCTCTCCCTTAACACTTCCAGCCTCGCTCTACAATATAAGTCTCAATTTATTATAAAAATAAAATTAGGTGTCAAAAACTCATTGAAAAAGAGCTCATCTCCAACCATCAAATCAAGTCGACAATTATTTATATGTGTCATATTACAAGTAATAGATGTGGATGAATTTGAATCCAAGATGTGTTTAATATTCCAAATAACTCTGCAGCTTTTGAAAGGGAAACTAACCAAACCAATACATCCACATGCATGTTGAAAGACAAAAACAAATATATGATTAAGACTTCAGCTCTAGGTCTGCTGTGATACAAAGTCACAACTGAATAGGTTCATATCCACTTTGAACTTCTTGAATAAGTGGTTCTATTGGGTATGTGCTCCAACTTCTATTGGATCTCAAAAAGGTTTACCCAAACAGGACTATGCCTCAACACCACAAGAAATATCAATTCACTCCGTCCCTATCAAGAAGTCCTATGAATCTTTCACTTTGCAACAACGACAACAATACCCTTCAGGGTTGTTATCATCATGGCTAAAAAAGGCTGTGACTCCTTCTTGGCTTTGTCAGCCTTGGCTGACTCCTGCCGCTTTTGTCTCTTGCTCTGTCGTGAGTAACTGGAACAACGGACCCAATTTCACCAATTCCACCCACTCACTGGCAGCACAACAACCCATCAGCGATACAGTGAGTGTGTGCCTCTGTGCCTTTTCCTCTTCTGGCTCAATGGTCAAACGCCTCTCCTGTCCTGGAGAGACAAGATGATGACAAGCTTGTTTGTTTCCTGGGATCTCTAAGGCATTAAGCAGTCAGAGAACCATGAGTGCTGCTCATGACAGCAACCGTCAACATCTTGCTGGGACTCTCTACTAAAGAAGCATTTGACATCATGTTTGCCCATTGCTGGTATCAGAGGAGCTGTAGACCTGCAACCCCAGCCCCATCATTTGCTGTAGAACCAGCCCAGGGGGGATGCCCCGTGTGACCCTTTGGCCCCTTCATTTCAAAAAGCTGTCCATGTTCAAGTTACGTAGTGTAGGTTAGGGGTGATACAAATACAATCGATTCACTAAAGTATCGAGATATATAATTGGACGATTTAAAAAATGTATTTTTTTCCCCTGGGATCAATTATCGTGACGTGATATCCGTTCACAGGAAAAACAACCTTAGTGAACCGAGAGTTGCAGAAAGAGAAAAATTGCAGACAACGCATGCCTTGTTTTCTGGAAAGTCTTTCAAGTTATTAATGAAGATATAACTCTGTCTCATCTGCCAGTCTTTCTAAACCAGCTAATATATGAAGACAGATTGTTAAATGGGGAAGTTAGCCATCTGTTGTTTCATCCTTACTGTAATAAGATAACCCTAGGCTAGTTGTGGTTAAGTCAGTGCCATACAACCGTCTCACCTCTGTGAGATAGTAGGATATAGGTAGCTAAGGAGCTAATGAGCTGAAAAATGAACTGCTGAAGGGAAAGAAAGGAGTTCAGGGTTTTTCCTGGCTCAGAATGGGCCAATGGGGGTGACTATATGAGCTGTAGTAAACGTTCGACCCACGTATTACAGTATAGTCTGTGAGTCTGTATTACCTTATTTGACAAAAATCTGTGCATTTCCTGTTATTTCTGACCATTTTATAAAACATATTATCATTATGCTTAAGTTACTGAAACCCCAATTAAATCTGGTAAAGAATTTGTTTTTATTGCAACAGTGAAACATGGGAGGAGTGGGATTTTGAGGGAGAGGGGTGTAATGAGATTGGGAGAGGGAAGGTCACATCCTGCCAGTGCATTTCACCCTCTTCCTATGATGGCTGCTCTTTTCCTTTAAATTGTGTTTTCGTTTTACATACACATTTATTTGAGTTACTCAGGTATTATGTCAAATAATCACAGATTTAAGTCACTATCATTTGATCAGATCAGGAAATTGAGAAATAATAAAAATATATTTGCTGGCTATTAACACAGTGCTGTTTGACAGTCTGTGTGGAGAAGTTCACAGACTACAGCTGGCTGACGTAGAGATATTGAATGTTAATAAAAGCAGACACGGTGGAAAAGCGATCCCGACTCGGTCCATACGGATAGCGGATCAACCGTGTTCTGTTGCACATTTGCACTACAAGTAAACAGGTGCGGCCGGTGGTTGGCGTTCCGGTGTGTGTGTGTGTGTGTGTGTGTGTGTGTGCGTTTGCAGCCATGTATGTTGGTGTGTCTCGTCTCAGCGTGCCCCCGCGATGACCCGTCTGCAGACAGCAGAGGAGCAGGGACAAATAGCCGCAGCTAGCCTACATCATACGCGGTTTAGTATAGTTTTAACATAAATGTTTGGATGTTTGGATAAATATTAATCGTCATGAAGTGCATTGCTCTTTGAAATTAACACGCCAAACGGAAAATCAACCCGCATTTAGCGCTTGTGGGTGTCAGCGGAGTGTCCGGAACCAGTCAAAAAAAACTAACAGTCTATCAGCTGGCTATCCAGCGCGAGCCAGATGCATAAATGGATGAGAGGGGAGATGACTACTAAATCATAGACGTCGTATTTAAGTTTATGTTCTGCTTGTTCAACAGTTGTTAGATGTATTGATATTTTTAACATACATTCATAGAGGATTTGATTTGCGATTTGAATCGTCTTTTTTTTATTTTGGCACTCGTAATTTTCCTTTGGCGCTAGGTAAAACCTCTTTGGGGGGCGCCAAAGAATTCTCTATGCAGGAAAAACCCTGGAGTAGCCTGAGTGTTGAGTGTTTGATAGATTGTAAGAAAAAAATACATGCTAAAAAAGCAAAGACTGATTGACTAACATGAGGTGTCCCTTTTTTGAGGAAATATAACTCGAGATACTCTACTTCCTCTTCTTTTGTATGATTTGACTTTTGTTTTTGGTTAAAAAAAAATATTGCAAAAATGTAAACTGTGGAATCACAACACTTGTTGTATCTCAATACTTCAGAATCGCAATGCAAATCAATTCAGCAGCAAAGAATGGTGATTAAATCATATCAATCAAAAGCACTTTGTCCAAGCCCTAAAGTGAAGTGTAGTTGTTTCATTTAGAGTTATATTTAAAAAATCTAATGGACCTAAAATGAAATTGATTGTGCTCCCCTTCCACACATTGTATTCAACAGAACTCTTCACAAAGGTAAAACAAAAAACTTGCACTGCATTGCACCATTGTTGTCTACAGCGGTGGGATATGTTCAGATTTGCCTTCAAATGAGTATGAATCTTAACACATCTCAGTTCTCTCAACACATCCATCTGCAACACCGTAGGAGGAATCCTGCCTATTCATTCTGCCACAGTGATTTTCACACAATCATAGTTAGATATTTCACCCATCGCTTCCCTATCACAACTCCCCTCTCATTGGGGCTCTCTTGTCTTCACAACAGGACAGAGGATTAGAGCATAGCCGCAATGCCTCTATCCCTGTATGACTGCGCATTCACTCTCAGAGCACTTACACTGCACGTTCTAAGTTCTTAGGCCCCCCTCCTCTCTGCTAGATCAGACACTGGGATGAGGATTCAGAGATGGCAAACTGACAGTGATAACTAACTCTACACCCAATCCACAACAAGCGACATACGTCTTTTCCTTGTGCCCTTGCAAAATCCAGCATTGCCTGAATATTTTACTGTCCCTGCAGTCCTCAAGAAAACCATTAGACAGAGTCAACTCCACCATCTGTGGTGCATTTGTTTTTAACTAGTAATCATCTTGTAATGAATGTCACTGCTAACATATTGTTAGTGTCTCTTTATATTTAGAGAGTGCTTTAAAAATCTGAGAACAACAGACTGTAATACAAAAAGATGCATCATTTCAATAACAGTATTTGTTATCCCCATCAGGACATCTACCTTAACACAAGATATAAATCTCTATCAAAACAAGTTTGCTGTAATCTACAGAATTCTTTTTTTTTTGGACCTTAGTATGAGCTTTGCAAATTCTGCGTGTGTGAGTCAGACAAATCAAACGAGGAGCACTTCAGATTTTGGAGGAAACACAAGGCTCTGTAATAGATTTTGTTTAGCCAAGTTTACAGCTGCAGTGTACAAAAGGGTGTAACATCACTAACATCAAGTTTCTGATTAATGTTATACACGGCCACCAGCTGATATCTGCATGATAAATAAAGACACAATGAGATTAAACGCAGAAAAGACGAAGCAGAGTTTGCATCATCATCATTGTTGTCAGTCCCATCAACATTATTAAGTGTGTAGGTGTTTATGAAAGAGCTGGGTCTTTAGCTTTTTCTTGACGGTGGAAAAGGAGCTTGTACATCGAATGGTTGGTTATTCATTCCACCATCGAGGGGTGACAGAGGAGAAGATTCTAGCTAGAGACTTAGGGCCCTGATGTGAAGGTTGGACCAGCCACCCTTCGTTGGCAGAATGTCGTGGGCAGGAGGGAGTGTACACCTGGATGGGAGAGTTTATATTCAGACGACTTTACTAATTCCAGAAAGGCAATTCAGTTGGACAGCCTAATGAATCCTAGGTAGACTGCCTGGTCACACACTGCGGAGCTCCCTTAGAAACAGGTAGGTAAGCAGGAGCCGTTTTTGTTACTGTTTTGTAAGTGAACAGCAGGGTTGTACATTTGAGGGGGAAAAGCAACTGGGAGCCAGTGACGGATATGAATCAGCGGAGTGACGTGCTGTTTTGGGAAGGTTGAAGACCAGTCACGCTGCTGTGTTTTGGACCATCTGTAGAGGTCTGATTGTGCATGCAGGAAGACCTGCCAGTAAGGAGTCACAGTAGTCAGTACGTGCTATCACAATAGCCTGTACCAGGAGCTGTGTAGCATGCTCTGACAGCTAGGGTCTGATCTTGACTTCACCTTAATTATGTGTAATAACTTGGTGTTCAACATGCTCTGTTTACTTTGTATGTGTAAGTTCACTGGATATACATTTACCTAACTATTTTTAATTCTATTTTAATGATCAACTACTTCAACAATCAATCACTTTAATTGAGGTCTTAGCCACAATTAGAACAAGAAAACTGGTAGACCACAATTTATGTTTGATCAATGTTCGTACAGTGATCCCTGCACCTACCTCTTTGATTAAAAGTCTCAAAAGTTAAGGTTACTAGCCAGTTTCTCCTGAGGGAGTCAGAGGTGAACCGAGATCCCAAGTGAAAGGTCCAAATTACATTTTTCAAGATAAAGAAAGTTTGGAAGATACCCATTTGGTTGGGCAAACTTACACTGTTTCAGCCTCATATCAGGTAAACAGGAATAGTTTTTGATCCTCATCTATTCCATTAGACACACATTATAAAAGGATCTCCTCACAGCCAGAATGAAAAAAAGAACAAATAGATCAACCAAACGCATTTTCTAATATTGCAGTGCTGTTGTCAGGTTTGCTTCCTGCATCTATTGTATGGCGCATTCAAGTTTTGAATAGACACTGTAAGGCTGTCAGTCACTATCCGTGCATCCAACAAATCTGCTTAAAGCACAGAAGAGTGTGTTTGTGGTGCTTCTTGAGCACACAGGAATGACACGCCAATACTGTTTTCAGATCATTTTTGTACTTTGCATAATTTGAAGCTCATAAACCCTTATTGATCCATTGTTCACAGAATTTTGTCATGCAAGAGAGGAAGTTTAAACAAATGGAATGGTCAATGTTTTCATATTAACATTTAAGATTTGTTAGTCATGCATTGGTTTAGCAAACACTCAAAAGTACAGTAAGTAAGGAAGCCTTTTTGTTGCAGAGTGAATTCAATTGTTTTTATTTAGTCCAGAGCTAGTTAACTGGTTAAAATGCACAAAAACAACCTCTGTATGCAGTGCACACACTTCTCAGAACAGATGTTTGAATGCAGCTTATTTGCTTAGCACATGTGGTAAGTACATTAAATAACTGGCTGAACAAACTAAATTTGCCTGTATTGCTCAGTTCCAATCCTAATGACAACCTAATTACAATCTACTACTACATCTGTGGTTTTGCTTAATGCTACTAAGCTGGAAGTTTGGCTGACTGCCTTGATATATTCTAAACATGATCAAAGTACTTACAAAGTAGTTCTTAAATTGGATTGTACTCAAACAAAGAGTAGTACACATCGAAACTCGTATGGCCTCTGATCTGTGCTCTAGTCACTCATGTCAATAATGACAATGTTTTACTTACAAGGAGACTGATATTTTCACTGGCGGTCCCATGTAGAATCCATTGCTTTTAGTGTCAAATTAAAGGGGACAGTACCTGACATTTTAGGGTTGAATTGCATGTGTGAAGCCAGACAGTTAAATTTTTCACCTCTACTTTAACCAGAATTTTTTTGTGTCAGCCTCCATGTAATCGCTGCAAGAAATCAGGGCAGCCAATGTGTGAATGCAGCATGTAATATTCTGGAAAATTCACTGCGAGCAGATTGAAGACAGTGATGATGTTAATATCTTTGTGAACCTATTTGTCCATTAACGTAGCATTGATTTAAAAGAAAAAACTGTGATCATAGCATCGGACTCTGCTGCTTGTCCACGTTCTTGGCGTGCTGTTTAGTTCATGGCCCCTCCCTGTCTGACAGGGAAAATCCCTGGCTGTGAGGGACATGTATGAAGAGGCAACTCAGTAGGATTTCAGGAGGAATAGTCTGAAATGTTCAATGATTTACAATGACGAAAAAAATATATATTAATTCCTTTTTATAAAATATAAAGCATTCCGTAAAAGTATTCCTAGGCCTTTTAAAAGGCAACTCTAAAGTAAACACAATTTCCAACACAGCAGGGACAGTGCAGACAAATCAGCAGTGGGGTCTCAAAAACAGGAAGGTTATTTTCAAACAAACTACTGCCACACTACACACTGGCAAAGGTCAGAAATTATTTTGGGTAACAAATTACACAAAAGTTGTTTCTCTACGAGGCTGCCCACCAAAACCAAGAGCCAGAACCACACATCATTATCCTAAATCAGTCGGGCCCTAGTTATAACAGTAATAGAAATTATTCTGTAACAAATTTTGCCAAAATAAATATCAGTCATGAATTTGAAACACAACAGCTAAGTGGTACTGCATTTAAATCAGTACTTCTGGGGTGTCAAAGATTTACTCATAAAACAAAGCTTTACTGGACCTTTCATGCAAACATGCCACTGAAATGTAATATTATAGAGATGTTTTAATGCTTTGGCCTACCAATGTCACTGTACTTGTTGCATTTAAAGCCAAAGGCTTTCAATTTATTTTGTCAACAGGGTCCAAAGCATCATAAAGCTTCATCCACACATCACTACAGTATATCATTACCTTGAGTGTATTATTGCTTAAGGGCCTGGTATTGGTCTGAGAGGGCAAATGATTACACGAGAGCCTGACCAGACTCATAAAATAATGGTCATAATCTGACCACATCTTGGTCTAGAGGGTGATTTAAGAATTGAAAGCAGAATTAAATCCAGCCTACTGAGCCTCTTACACCTACTCTCATTATATATTAACACAATAATTACAGACATGAGAGAATCACTACACATCAACATGCTGACAACACCGCTCTCCAAAGATGCAATTTACCGCATCTTATGTAAATGTGGCATTTTATAAAACTTGCCTTTTGAAGATAGATTTAGATTTGTTGCAGTTTAGCCAGTGGCTGCATTATCTTAACATGCAGGTAAAAAAAATACAGGAATATAAACAGGCTGTCCCCCATGGTAGCTTAAGATTTACAGCCTGAGGCAAATTTGGAGGAATGTCTGGTTAAAGCAAAATTAATAAATGCAACACTTTTTCCAGACACGGTGCAAACTTGTAAATCAGAATACCTTTAAATTACAAATATGTAAAGGAACATCTGAGCTGTCTGCAGTGCAATATTTAGTAAATCTAGTATTTTCTATTATATTTTCCATAGTTAAATGAAAGTAGATGTCCTAAGAATGAGGGTATTCAAAAACTGCACTTAATATGAAATCAACAAAAAACACCTCAGGCATACTGCATATTCATTATTATTCAAACTAAGTACACAGACTGAATTTAGATTATGTATATGACAATGCTCCTGGGTAGATTTAAATGGAGTCTAACCTGTAAATTGTAGTCTTACAATAGGATTCTAATCTTGAGGGTAAGAGAAATCAATGTATAGCATGGCCTTGTTTGATCTGGGAGAGAAGGAATGATCCATAGCTTCCATTTCTTCTGAGATTTAATCGTTTTTCTCTGAACACTGGCGGTTTTATAACCCTCTATCAAGATTCAGAGGAAAGAAAAAGCTTAGGGCTCATTGCTGAAACTTTGAAGGAGGACAAATCAACCATGATAACAACCCTGGATACACTAAATCTAATCAATTATCTTCTAGTACTTGAAAATGTTTCATAGAAAGGATACAAAACCAGTGTTTCCCACACAGACAATCCCAGGTATATTAATGTTTTTAAATGTATTCATAAATTGCCACACGCACAAGAGAAATAGCAAGAAAGAGACAGAGAGTGACAGCGAGAGTGAGAGCGAGCAAGAGAGATGAGATGAGAGTATGTCCCCTCCTGTAAAGGCACTGATTGAGATGCAATGCTCATGTCAAAACTGAAGCTTCTCATGACTAGTTTCAATATTTTTCTGCAGCTGCTTGCTGACGATTCTGTCATGCAGTCGGAGTGGGACAAGACGCTGTGTGTAAGAGAAGTGCAGAGGTGTGTGTGTCAATAAAGTTTTTGTAAAACAATTTCAGCATGTCCCTGTCAACATTAAAACTTCTCAGTTTCCTTAAAAAGGAATAAGACGTTGTTGAGCCTTTGCATTGGTGCTGGCCTTCCACGTACATTGGTCATCAATAATCATGCCAAGATACTTTTATTCCAGTACAATTTCAATAGCAGTGTTGTTCATTATTAAAGGGGAGAGAGTTGAATGTCTTCTAAAATCAATAATAATTTATTTTGTTTTCTGTGTGTTTAAAATCAATGAGTTGTCCGTACACCAGATATAAAAGTGATAAATCTCAGTTCTGTAACTCGTTTGATTAGGAGCCCTTACATAGCAACATGATTTAGATAATATACAGGTTAACTGGTTAACTTCCATACTGCCTCACAGCCAATAGATCTGTATCTTAAAACTTTATTTTAAACTGGCTTATAGCATTTGTATTGTTGTACATGTATTTTAATGTATCCTCATATAGTGTTATGGGGTTTTATGTAACCGAATGTTGTACATTTTAATCTGTTTGTTTACACAAAGGCCCAACTGGGCACACGAGTTGGAAATTAGCAATAGCTATGTACTCTTTATGCAGCACATCAGTTTCATGCTTTGTATTGAAATTATGTTAAATTGCATTGTCCCTATTAAAATAAATAAATTCAAATTCAAGAACAGTGTTAAAGGAAGATGAGAAATCAGCAAAGACTTAAGGCACATAAGATGACGTTGTTTGCAAATGTAACTGTTGCAACATCTACATCTCCCTTTGCTCAGTATGCAAATTGTAAAGCATTCATTTGACTGTCAGTTTCAGACTTTAAGCCAGATAATACGTACAATATGCTTCCTATGAGATTTTAGAATCCACAGTGCGCTCTAATGAATGGAGTCAATGATCAATGGAAAATTGGACCGACTGAATGCCTTGCCCAGGCATAACGTTAGCATGTCGGGCACAGCCATACATTACCCAAAATGCAAGCAGCAGGGTTTGCCATCCTCAAACTGGTTGCTGGTTAAAATTGACTTAAGACTTAAGAAATGATCTTTTTTTTTTCTTACTTTTTACATTTTGAATCGATTCAGAATTGTTAAAATTAATATTAGCATAGAAATATGTTTGGATCACCTTGTGGGACAGGATAAACAAACCAGAGAAAGAGATTATGAGCGTATAGTAGAAGGAAACACACTCAATATGCACAACCTGGCAGCCAGCATGCCATTAGGTGAGCAATTTACTGCCAACTCAGTTAAATATTTCAATACTCAAATAGTAGTTTTACAAATGTGCCCCATGTGCAAGTGTAACAATATTGCCCAGAGATAGGGATATGTCTAAACAAATGAGATTGCACTGGCTTGTAATCCAATAACACTCCCCAGGCTTTCTCAGGCCAGGTCCCATGTGAGAAATTATTTTTCATTGACAAATGCATGGAATATTATAAAATGTGACCTCAGGGTGTGCAAAATTACAAGCTCCTAAACATACATGTCATTAAAATATATTAAATTTGAAACCTTAAAGTATATAAGCATACAGCAAAACATAAGAAGTAATGTAAAAAAATGCATTCAAACACTTACAGTTTTAGAGGCAGTGAAAATATACTGGATGACCATTTCTCTCTTTGTGCTGAGGTCCTTTTCTCTCAAAGGAGTCTTTTTTTCTTCACTCAGGTTCATGTCCTCCTGTTAAAACAAAAGGAAGAGAAAAGAGGAAATATTTTTCAAAATGTAATCCTTAATATTCTTGTTTCTTTGTATCAACCTCTGGCTTTGCTTTTTTTCTGTGTATTAAAAATTGCAATACTTTGGTGTTATTAGTCTTGTTTGCACAGACAGTTGAATCTTTCACCAGATTATTTATGTTTCCCCATTAACCTTTAACTTGGATTTAATTATTTATTTGCCATATTTATCAGAATATTTAATTAAAATAAATTAAATAAATGGGATCCCAATTCTTTAAAAGAATAAGACAGCACTGAATTCATAATTTTAGCCTTTTTCATTTTGAGAGAGAAATCTATCGTGTTAGAAAGTAAGCCTGTTGCTTTAAGAGTGATGCTTAAATTGCTTTTTGAAACAAGATAGCTGTTATAAGAGTGCCTATCGGTCTACCCATTCTCATAAACAATGTCTGGTGGTAGTCAGCCCCAAAAGACTCACACAATTTAATGTCGGGTGGTTATGAACCAGCTCATGTTAAGTGTTTTGCTTCCATGGAAGACAAATTCCTGACAAGTGAATACAAGTTAACAGTCGTACATCAAGCAGCCAAACAATATGGTGTAATGGGTTATCCTGATATCATTTCAAAGATTTATTGAGCATTTTGTCATAGAAAATCTTTCCATGTTTATGACCATACCATCATCTTTTCAAACAGAGCCAAGATCTCTTTTTCCGAGGTGATCTTTGATGAAACCTCTTCAAACTGATGTGACGAGGATGATGAAGAAATGGTCCAATCATTAGTGTTGTGTTTAGACTGCAACAAGGGTGGTCGCTCCTTTTTACTACCCGGGATCCGAATGCTGGCGAATCTGTCCAGCTGTACACACAAAAAAAAATGAGAAAGAAACACTTTTAAAAACAGATCAACAGTCTCAAGAATATTTAGCAGAAAAAGTTGAGATACAAAAGTGATGAGTTAGATTATGGGCCTATATAAACAGTCAGTGTTTCCCCTAGGTTTAGAGCTCTGGGTGGGCGGGGGGGGGGTCCTGCGAGTTGTTCCCGCAACTCCCGTTTCTGAGCGCACCTGAATGTATCTCTCATTGTCTGAGGACCCCTGAATGCAGCATGCTAACAGCGTATCCCCTGAGTAACGGCAGAGAGAGAGACATGCCCAGAAAAGTCTGAAGTCAACTAAGCCGACTTCTTTATTTTCTGATGCTTCTTACGGACTTTTTATTATTGCGTGTGCGTTCTTCAGACACAACCACACACACCCAGGCCTCCGCTGGTGAGAGTGTGCACGCAAGTGTCTGTGTGTGTGTGTGTGTGTGCGAACGTGTATGTGTGTATGTGTGTGCATCGGGGGGAAACTCCGCCGTGCACGACACAGAGAGCAGAGGAGAATTGTAAACATGCAACCATGTAGAGACAGAAATGACATGCCGAAATGTAAATAAGATAGATAACATAAGGCTATTTAGTTTGTTTAAGGTATCCTTATGACTTCTGTTCTGGCACTATATATCTGGCACTATATAGAAAATAAAATGAACTTGACCATCAAGGGGGGCGGGGGGTGCCGTTGGGGGGGCAGGCCGCCCCCCTAATATAATGGTAGGGGAAACACTGAACAGTTAGTACTCAAAACACAGAAGACAAAACAATTAGCCTGTTAATGGGTTAGGTTAGAAACGCGCTGCCATTTGTGAGAAAACTATGTTAACAAAGTGCATACACATTATATCTGTTTCATTATGTAGAAAACATGATGTAGACTCAACAAAGACATTAGTCAGGAAAGAGAGGTGTCATGCTCTATGATGTGAATGAACACAATGGCATGAAATCATGACCAATATCACTCAAAAAAAGAATACTGGACAATTTTTAGAGAAGAGATATTAGATGTTACAGAGATTAACAACCAGGAGAAAATAAATAACACAAATGTCGCAAAATCTTACCACATCATCTGTGATGGTTTTAAAGGGTAAGTGCTACATGAGGGGAACAAAGAAAATATATCAGGAAATATGAAGCAACAACGTCTATTATATTTTGCCCTAGAGCAGCCTATGTTGAGGTATGCAGTGGCTATCATGGACTTAATCCTCAGGTAAAAAACATACCAAGTGTGTGCACTTTCCCCAGGAGCATTTACAATTTTACCAAGCACAGTAGTTGGGTGCCAACAAACTTTCTCTCCAACAACAAAATCCTTTTTGGGGCACCCAGTGGTGTAGTTCAACAGATTATTAAGCCCATGTTTAAAAGTAAAAACCTAAGGGGTGTTTCAGTTGACATCGCCAACAGTCTTTAAGCAATAAACTTGTACTTAAAGAATACTTCTCTAACAAGCCCTGTCTACAAATTATAAAGGATCCACTTGTGCAGTGAAAGAGGACACTGGCAGTTTGCCTGTTTTTATCTGTGAGTAACAGCTACCTCAGTCAATGTCTGCTGTGTAAGTTCGGTCTCCTGCTCTAGCAGATCTTTTGTTTTGTTTCTTCCTGCAGACTTCTTGGGAAGTTGCCATGTGTACTCCAAACAGGTGCAAAAGAGGGAAATGTGACCCAAATATGGAAGGAGAAGTAAATACATGAAAAGGTCAAATTGAAGTTCGGATTATGTTAAAGCAGGGCTGAAAGTGGTTTGTCCGCCTCAATGATAACTTCAGACCGTACAGATCCTCAGATAAATAAATTAATACACATCAGTGTTAAAATGTTTAAATTGGTTTAAATGCAAACACGTTTCTAAATTGTCATCACTATAAGAACAAAATCCCACTCAAAGATGGGGAAAATAATTCCTACTTGGGATCTAGGTCTCTGATTTACAGTTCTTCCCCTGCACACTATTAGCCCTGAACAGTATAATAAGAGATACAACAGTAGTCTAGTCGTCCTGTTTTGTCCCTGCAGAATTAATGGAATGGAACATCAAAATGGCAAATGTAAAATGAATGAATAGACATTATGCCACCTCCTGTTCTTTTTCATCATTTTTATCATTTATCAAATCTGACATTCTAAAATTTTACTGCATGTTTTATGCCATCCAGCAGGACCTCAGCAGCTTTTTGTCCCAGCTGTTGCACTCTAATGCACAGCAATAACACGTCTCTGCAATTAAGTATGTCTGTGCAGCTTGTTCCCAGTGTGGGCCTAATATATGTAGGACATATTATGTAGGCTAAAACAAACATCAAGATGTTCAGATTGTATTCACCAAGTCTCACTGCTGCATCCAAACAAGAAAGAATCCACAGGTGGCTTTTACAGGACGCATGCAGTGTAATTGTCGATAGCGCTACACTGTCGGAGGGCAATAGAACCTCCACAACAGGACAGTGTACACATGACATGTCTACAGAGGAGATTGTGCTCAGCTAGAGGCAAAAAAAAAGCGTGCTGAGAACACATCCTGTTTTGCAAGAGATTCATACTGTGAGCAGCTTGCTGGAATAAAAAAAACTGTTAATGTCAAAATAAAAAAAGCCTAGCAGCTGTATAAGAATTACTTATAGTGTTCGAATACCAATTAAATGTGGGCGACCAGGAGTAGAAGGGGAGTGTTACATGTTAAATCAATAAGACAATCTGAAACCAAATTGTATTAGTAAATATGTTTATAAGTTTATTTGTCCTTTGCAGGCCAAAGATTTGTTTTTCCTTAATTCTAAAATGCAAGTTATTAAGTTACACCTTTATTTTATAAATTCTTTAGATGCACTACCGTGTTGGATGAAAAATTGATCTGAAGATACGTTATCACTTTGAACATCTTTTGATCAAATATCTAACACATCAATCATGAAAATCACTGTCAAATTACACATAATAATTAAATAATGCATTATCTAAAGTCCTACACCTTAGCAAATTGAGATTTGGGTGAAAAGGGAGTAAGCAGTAACTTTTCAAGGCTGTCCCCTACTAGCCATCTATATTCACAATTAGAACTGCAGGCGAGGACATGGCCTCACCAGAATTCAGTACATTTTCAAGGCGACAAAGATGGTCAGATAAAAGAAGTCGAGCAGGGCTATTTACTGCGCAGGACAAAGTTTCAAAAGGGCCCTCAAAGTGCTTCAGACAAGAAACGTCACAGGGCTCAACATTGTAGTTCCGGAAGTTAAAGTCCCATTCATTTTCCCTGTAGCAGATTTAATTAGAAGCCATTATGTCATAACTATCCAAGATAGACTTACCACGAGCTACCTGAGTGTGAAACGCTGGTATGCTCCTATAGAAAACACAACTTTGTATGATATCAACCTCGTTTTAAAAATAAGAAAATAACTACACTGCCCATGAGCATGGAGTTTCACAGCAACGTCTCTGATTGGTGGAGTTTGCTGTTACCATGGCAATGTTTCCTGCCTTACAGCGTCGTATGTGAATGGATAGTTATGCTGCGTTCCATTTACCTCGGAACTCGGAACTGGGAATGACGTCACACCCGAGTTAACTGCGTTCCAGTTGCAAGTCGGAAAAGCAACATGGACGCCTCTAGGACTACCTTTGTTTTGTTAGCCAATACCAGACGATAACAACACACTACGTGATAGTTTCTGACCACAGATAACATGACAACACCTCCACAGAGAGAACTTACACAATACCATCGGTGTGATTGATTTAATTACACAAAAATACGACTAAACTGCTAATAAACACAACCGTTACAGATTAAACATCCCTGTCGATGCACGTAGCAGCCATATCGGATCTGAACTCGGGCTACTGAAGATTCTCCGAGTTTCCTAGTCAGAATTCCAACTTCAGGGGGCATTCCTGATGACGGATCAGACCGGCAACTCGGAATTTCCGACTTCAGAAATCAAATGGAACGCAGCATCATACTAACAGCCAGGCTAGCAAATGAGTTAGCTAAGACAAAATGTACTGATACTTGTTATGCCGCAGTGAATGTAATTTATATATTCACACAACACAAAATACAATATATTACAACACTTGTAGTCTCAACTCTATAACAATGACAAAAGTTACATTTAAGAAGAAGCGATGTCAATCGGTTGTGGGACGGGTAGTTCCTTGACTCCAAAAACAAAACATGTACACAGTCTTGTACTTGTACCTTTGCCTTTTTCAGTTTTTAATGATGTTGTTGTGCCTAATCAAATGTATTTAGTCACAACTCAAGAGTATTGGGATAGCTGGTTGCCTCTATAGATTTTTCTATAGCCTAACCAAACAAACCGACAACAGTGTTTCCCCTACCATTATATTAGGGGGGCGGCCCTAAGTGTTTGTTAGAGAGAACGCTGTAAACCTTTTTTCAGGATCTCACTAATGCAAATCTTTCATTTCAATGGACAAAATAGAAGCCCTGACAACAGTCATTTGTCAACGTTGGTGAATTCATTTTACTTTCCGCTATCACCCTGCTCATTTAATTAAACTGTGATAACATCTTTTTCAATTAACTGAGACAAGTAACCCACAACTCGGAGGGACCGCTGATTTGTAAAACACTGCACACATAATCAACAACAGAAATTTGTGAGGTAAACACTGAAAGAGAGTACTTCATGGAGGTGAGGAACAGCAACAATTAAATACTTCAAGACCCAACCCAAACCAAGAAAGCATCTAAAGACATCAGATTAGGAAATGTAATTCATGAACACAACTTCTAGCTGTTTTGAATATTTTTGTTTTAGGACACACAGCAACTGAATAAGCCTAGAAAGTCTATAAAAACCTATCACTAAGAAAATCAACTATTGCACAGGGCTCATCTTAACAAATGAAGGATGATTTTTTTTGTTTTACTTCCTAATGAGTTGTTTGAAAAAAGCTAATGTGTTTTTATGTCAAATTTTCTTTCATGACTTTTGACAGCAACATAAACATGTCCTGCAGAAATCCCCACGTAAATTATCTCCTTACCATTTCAGCACTACCTCACAGATAGTATCATAGGCCACGACTGAAAAGCCATTCAGCAGAGTAACTTTGGGGGGGAGGGGGGGCTGAACAATCAGCTTGAGGTTAATAGGGCAGATAAATGAAATGCTTATTTATCCTCAAGTCATTCACAGTTCCTCATTTGGGCATCAATGGTCAGCTTCCCTTCCCATTAACACTAAGACACTGTACAAAATAAGTGATACAAAAAAAAGAAATTAAACATCCATTACATTAATAAGACCCTAAAAAAACCTATGTAAAGCTCAGACAGACAACCAAATGAGTTGGGATGTTAAAAAAGCACAGTCCAGTTTATCTTATTACCAACCTATACTTTGGACTCTGATAAGAAGGTAGAACAGCGCATTAACATGTCTTCTGTTCCATTATTTCGTTAGAGTTTAAAAGGCAGCTCCAAAAACAGCCTTACACATAAAAAAGGACTTTAATATACTTTCTAACAATTATATAGTGGTATTACAGTGCCACCTATTGAGCTGAAAGTTAATGTAACATATTATACCAGTGCTGTTTACTGCAATCTTTTCAGTTACATGTTATAAATGTTGTTAACAATATCATCTGATGAAAGAGTAGGACTAAAGGTGTCAAGGCTAGGCTGTACTATCACAGGAACATGTTCTGTATGCATCTCTCAGCTTGAATAAGTAACAAGATGTTCTTTGCCTTTGTGTCTCTGGCAGTTAAACATTAGAAAACTGTTTGGAGAGGTTTTTTTTTTTTTAATTCACAGTTCTCCTGGAGGCATGATGCCCTCAGTGTACTTTGCTGTCTTTTCAAGATATTGTATTAAAGAAGAAAAAAAACAGAACAGTACCTAACACTTTTGTCAGCCGAGTGAAAATGTTTGGCTCATGTAAAGAAGAATTTTAAATATTCAAAACACTAAGAAAGGTCAGCACAAAAAAAAGTCTAGTACTCAAAGTAGTATGTCAGTTTAGATAACTAGGTAATAAAAAGGTTGGATTTTGGACAAAATACTCTAGAAAAAGCTAGATCCACATGACATAGGACATTTTTTGGATGTGTGATTACATTTATTAGAGCCCGACTGATTAATCGGCCGGACGATAATATTGACCATTATGAGCCTATTCAGTATCTATGGGTATCGGCTACTTTAATCGTCCTGAACTTTCAACCAGGGCTGCACAATAAATTGTATTTTCAATGTCATCACATTAAGACCATGTGTGATAAAAACCCATCGCAAAAGTGTCCCTGAATCACAATAAGTAAAATGCATTTTATTTTCATGCACCACTCTCTTATTAAGTTGTTTCTTATATATGGGCTCTTACAAATGAATGAGGAGGGCTTTTGGCAAACTATGTACACCCATAGACTATACGTGTAAAGAGAGAGGGGTGATATTCCCAACATTTAACATCCTCTTATCAGAAGCATGATGACAACTCAACAATCAGCATGGCAGCAGCACAGACATTATCCACTGATCAGAACTGTGAGTGCTTGTTGAATTATTTGCTAGTAAGTGGACCTTTGCACAAGTTATTCTTTAGCATGAGATTCTTCACAAACTGCATGTACTCTCATGTCACTATTTCCCTTCCATTATTTGTCATCTTCATTTTAAACTGGTTTACTTCTTATAAGTATTTTATGACCTCACATTACAATACTAGTGTTTTAATATTACAATGTTATTTTAAATAAATTCGGAATTTGATAAGGGAAGAGTAATGATCAGATGTTTCACATGTTTTGTGTCAAGCAAAAGCATAAAATAATACACCTTTCTTAAATAATGAAAAACATTCACCAAATACCAAATCAATTCTAACATTCTCTTAAATTTTCTGATCAAAAGATCATTCGATTTTTTACTTTGTATCTGCAATTGTGTGTCTCGACCCTTTCAGAATGACACTGTGCGTTGATGAAGCTAAGTACTTAACACCCATCTTAGTAGGTGAAAGGTGTTTCTGTTTTGGTTATTAAATGTTAGACATTTAGACAACAGCTCATTGGGGAAAAGATGCAGTCTTGTAATCATTTCTACCCAGAAATGTACTCAACAGAAGACTAGTACATTTGAAAGGCACCAGAAAGGAAATAACTGGTACCAGAACTCCCATAAGAATGGGGTTAAATGCAGGTTGAGGATTCCTTAAGAAGATCTGTGTCACATACCTCTTCTGTCTGAAAGGAGGAAGTGTGAGTCTGTGTGTGTGTCTGCCTGAGCCTGTTTGGTATTTACAGACACCTGACTGTTTTGACAATTAGACCTCTGATTGAGAAAAACTATAATGCTACTTTTTTGACTGAAGATCGCCACATTCCTTTATTATAAGGAACAATACAGCAGACAAATTCAAGGCAGACACAATGTTGGTTGCTTCGTAGAAAGCTCCTGGATTAGGTTAAGGGCTAAACCCCTGTGCTAATTATAACCTTTTGATTTCCTTCCTGCAAACAAACAACTTGTCAAGGTCACTGTTTACAAAGAAAAGTCTAACATGCCCATGGCTGCAATGTGTAAGAGCTTTCTTAACATTGAGGGAGATAGTGAAAAACTATTTTTCAGCACACAACAGAAAATGTGTAGAGTCAGTACACAACCCATCTCCACCATTGTTCACCTCCTGCTGTGTAAGACCTTCATTTCTTAAGGTGTGATAAGTCTGAAAAGCCAGTTTATAAACAGTCTTAGTTACTGTAAGAATAGAGTTAATTCAACCAATGTGGCGTTGCATGTGCATACCTCTCCCTAAGAGAGGGAGAGGTATGCATATGCACTCAACAAGAAAATACATGGAAAAAGTTATGCTGACACGTTTCCTTATTTTTCCACTTACATATTTGTTCCATTTGTGTGTGTGTGTGAGAGAGCGAGAGCGAGAGAGAGAGAGAGAGAGAGTATGAGCTGCTAAATATGTTAATGATTGTCACAAACTGAGACAAAATACACTACATGTTTCATAGAAATACACTGTAAAGATAATTCATGTTATTGTTAATGTTTTTTATTCATATTTGTTATATTTGTTTACTGTATATATTGTAATCATTGGTTGTTCAAAATGTTTTCTGTACTGCTTTGGCAACATAGATTGTTGATCTGTCATGCCAATAAAGCTCATTTGAATTGAATTGAATTGAATTGAATTGAGAGAGAGAGAGAGAGAGAGAGAGAGAGAGAGAGAGAGAGAGAGAGAGAGAGAATATGGTAGGCCTAATAATTTTGACAGGACCTAAAAAGGGGGACACAATTTGGAAGAATGTAATAAACCCAATGTAGCCTAGTTGTAGACTATTGTCGAATAGTTTTTTGTACAATACAGTTAAATAATAGAGAAAAACGTTGGTACATCTCGTATAATACTTACAAATTTTGGCTTACGGTCTCCTTCTTCATAACTTGAAGTACTTGAACCTTTCTTCTTCTGAGGTTTGCTGTCTCGTCCGGTGGTCGATTCAAATCGGTGACTATAACTCTCCATGTTGTAAACCCTAAATTGAGTTAACCTAATGAATGAAAGGTAGGCACACCCAATGAAGACACGAGCGGAATTGTCTAACACTAAATATTTACATTACCACTTTCGTTTGAAATTAGCCGCCAATGCTGGTTAAAGCATATAAGTGAATGGCACTGGGTTCGTTAAAACCAGAGGTGTCAAAACCAAAATTGTCCAGGCTTCAGTCTTCAACAGACCGTTTTGCTAGCTAGTACGTTTGCTAAACTATCATTCTGGCTTTACCTCGCGCTAATCCAATTTGTGGACTGTCACGTAACACTTGAGTTTCCGCTGACAAAAGCAATACGGCGAACCACTTCACGGTTTCTTCACAGACGAATATTACCCAGCCGTAACTTCAAATCTACACAATTATTTTAAGCAGGAGTGGAAGCTCTTCTTGCAAGATAAATGTAAACGGTAGATACTTTTTGACAGACCCGCGCAATGATGATATCAGTTCCGCGTGTTTAATCCAACCAATAGCAGCCACTGAGCGGCACAACACTGAATCGTGATTGGCTCAGCTCCCTATGTTTACAGTTTGATAAGTATTTGATTGGCCACAATGAGCTGTCAATCAGTTCGACTTCGTTTTGGGGTTGTTCGTTATATAAAACCCGAATCTCCCGTCGGAACAATGTGTTTTTGGGATTAAGAGGTAGCAACATCTGTTGCAAAAGTTATTCATGTCATGTCGGATAAAGTAACACTGTTTGTTACTTACACAGCATTACTTTTTAACGCTGTAATATTAACCGTATGAAACACCAATGAATATTAAGGACTAACCTTACAAGCTGGCAGAAACAAACACACTATTTAGCTATTTCAAAGTATAGTAGTCCAATAGTGTTACAAGCCCTTAAAAAAAACATGCTGAATTTTAAAAACAAATGCAAACTCCAAAACATATGGGAAACAGACGCCAACATACATTTCCTTTAAAGGTTCAATCAGTTTGCATGACTCATATTAGGCATAAACTCTGCACTTGTCTTTTAAAATAGTTTTCAATTAGCCTACATAACTTAATAAAGGTCATTTTACCAAAATATTGTTAATAACTTGTCTAATATGCAGATTATTACCTGTGTACATTGTAAAATGATTGGTCCCATCCTGCTACATGACCTAACAAACCCTTTGCTTTTCATGCAGGATGTCATGTGAAGCTTTAGAAAATGCAAGATGATGATGATGCCGTCCTTCTTTTTAGCATCAGTGCTATGAGCTGTTGGTTTGCTTTGTTTGGCAATTGAAAAGGTAGCCTAAAGCTGCAATATAAAATCCCAAACACCTTGTCTGATGCAAACACCAATGAGCTAAAGTGATGCAACAAGAAGAAACTTGAATGAGATCCTTCTGATGTGCTCTCTACTAAAAACCTGATTTGCTCCCCAAAGACACTGGCCGAGAATAAATAAAAGAGTTCTTAAATATATAACCAAACCTGTATTATAAAAGATTTATAGGAAAATACATTGGTGATGGAGTAGAGTTGATACATAAGTGATTTCTCCAGGTGCGCGCTGTTACCTGATCCAGAGCTGGTGTTGTTGTTCGTCTTGAGGACAATGACATTTACGTAACCTATGATAGGATAAAAAGACAAAAGTAGGACTAACCTTCTGTGGCTTTTGTGCTTTTAGAAAGTTGGGATCATGCCAATCCCTTCTTGAACCAGGGCACACATGTCAAACGATAATTAGACATGTGTAGCTAACTGACAGTTACAACTTGAATAATAAAGATGTGTTTTCTCCCAACAAAAATTGGGTCCATTGTATATACTTGGTAACAGGCAACAGGTATACAGATCCACTAATTCCAACTGACCTTTAACAGGAATAATTTGCTTGACAGTTTTATCTTGAGTGGCAGTATTTGTGGTTCTATATTGTGTGTCTATTGTTACGATGCAACTATGCAAAAAAAATAGCATTGCACTAGGAATATGTTTCACTTGTAGCATACAAATAAAGATTTGTACAAGGATGACTAACTATGTATTGAGTTTTGTTATAAAACAGATGTGGCATGTACTTTATAAACACAAAGTTTTAGATTCGTTTTTGTTGTATTTCAAAGCAAAACTATAAATATAATATCACTATTAAGTACAAGCTTGAGTCATGAAATCAAATTAAAGTTTCATTCTTCAGCCTCTTGAAATCTTGTTATCTTTAAAAAACCTTAACTTCTCCAGTCCCTTGAAGGCCTTCTGCATGGCAGGCAAGCTTTATATTAAATCTCATCCTAGAGCCAAATAACAACTTTGTGCAATTCTAATCCTCTCAAGCAATTAATTATCTTCCTTTGAAATGAATCAGTAAAATAATAACATTAGGGAAACACAATCAAATAAATCCACATAAAATAATTTCAGATTTTTTGCAATGTTAATGACATTTAAATAAGAAATCCACATATAGAGAATTAAATTGAATAGGGCCTACTATTTTCACCTTGAATTCAGATGAATATTTTTGAGACAGGACTGACTTAGCATGCACAAATATGGATTAAAAAATCTCTTTAAAAAGTATCTTCAGATAGGAGATGTGACAAAGGGTTAGAGTGAAACTTATAGGCTAACAATGAAGCTTACATTCTTTAAGGGTCAATTTCTATTGCTAATGTTTCTGAGTAAACAATGCTTTAAAACGTGTGAAATACAGTAGACAAGAGGACCTTCTGTAATGTTTCAGTGTACATATACTGCCATCTTGTGGCCCTAGCTGAAATGGTATAACTGTATCCTAATTTTTGTTTAGTTGCGTTATAAGTAAAGGTAGGTAGCCAAGTATTTTCTTTAAAAAATCTTACAATGTTCTCAGAAATTATATCCATCACAAATCATATAAAGTTACAGTATAGTATTGAGGTCCATTAATAGCATTCAGAACAGAAAGCCACTCTGAACGAATCAGTGAAGAGACAGATCTGGATTTAAAACCTGAATCCATTGCTCCTAACTATAGAGGCAAGGACCACCATTGTTTTAAAGTTAAATGGCCCAACTTGACTCTGCATTGCTACACCCGCCATTACAATGCACGACACCCCATCCCATTATTTATGGCTATACACATTAACTGTATGATTTAGTCTTGAACTCATCAAATTCATAACAGCGGGGAGATTGTTAGCAGAAAAAAATCAGCAACTTCCACAGCATCTTAGTAGCCTACCACTGCATAGCATGGAGAGAAAATAACAATATCTGGTAAATCAGATTAGTAACTCAAATCACATGCATATTTACCATAGACTGTAGATATTTACGCACGGTTTAAACTCCATTCAGACATAGAAGAGGATCTGACCATGTGATTTGATTTTTGTGCAATGTGCATTGATAAAACATTAAACATTTATGTTTTAGGCTAATTGCCATAACACAGGGATGGGCAACTTCATTCACAGCAAGGGCCACATTCATTTAATTCTCACTGCCAGAGGGCCAAATTGTAGCATACAAAAAACGATTACAGTCAATTATGTTTCAAATTTAACTCAGCATATACCAGTGATCAAATATTATTATGGACATATTTCTGGTTTTCATGATTTAATGGCAGATTTTGTCATGTTTTCTTCATGTTTCCAATTCATTGATATGTAAAAATTGACCTGAGGGCCACGTTGAGGGTTGATGGGGGCCGCCAGTTGCCCACCCCTGCCATAACACATATCGGGTGAATTGTGACCATGTTTAGACCATTAGCCTACCATTTTAGGCCTTTTACCTGACTTCTATAACACACAAATCAGAGGCGCTCTTTAACCTGAGGGTATTAAAATAGTGTGCTATTTTTTATGTTCTATGAATTCATACACTCATTCAATCAAGAAGAAGTGGTACGTTATCTCCGACAACCATTCCCGTGCAATATCCATCTACCGGTTAGCTACGATTTTCAAAGAGGGAGCATGTGCGAAATACATTTTTTTAAAGGCTATTTTGTGCCCTCACGGTACTCCATACTAGTAGAACGCGTCACGATCGGTGACGTAGTGACGTAGAGTCGTTCAATACTCACGTTAGCGAAGCTTGATCATCGTTAGGAGAAGAATAATGCTTTGCCTAATAAGATAGTCGTTATTTATATGTGCTCACGTTAAAACCAACTGGTATCGCTACTTACACAGCTCCCTTTTTGGACGAAGATGACCGATTTGGCAGAGTCCCTGACCAAAGAGGGCTGGTAGGTAGCACGGTAGCTAACCCCAGTTAGCCAGCTAACACACTGAGGTGACAGATAGGGGTTAGCTCACAAAACTAGCCACATTAGCAATATCCTCTAATTAAAGTTGTGTGAGAGTATAAAGTTTGTCCTAGCACACGTTGTTATAAAATTATGTACATTATGGCAACAATATTCGTTTGGGTGAAGTTAAATTAACGCTAACTGAACTCAGAGGTAGCAGTGAGAGTAAAACAGAAAAGGTTAGCTAGCTGTTACACTTAGCATTGTATTAACATTACGCGTTGGTTACGCTGACTTAATGTTGACGCTACGCTTTGAGGAGAAGATCAACCCAACATCATGCATTAATGTTGCCATACAGTGTAAATGATAGTGCTAAAACGTCAGCTGATCAACACGTATTGCTGTCCTGATTTGCTCTTTTGTAAATTAGATTTCCTCATTGCAGTGTTACAGTGTTTCTCCGAGGCTGATAACACTACTTAGTCAGTAATAGCGGATTACACTTAGAGTAACTGGGCTTCTAACCAAGTAAACTATGCTTCTGAGGTTTACTTGTTCGTGGCACATGATGCTGACGCTCTTATTTAGCACCACGATGCTGCATCCTACCTGAAAACAAATCACCAATAACACTATTCCGTTTTAATAGGCAATGCTTCTGATTGTCTGCTGAAGTGGTAACTGCCTTCACATCAATGTAGTTTGGCTTTCCCTCTTGAAACCTCTTCATGTTGTCTTTCATTCCCCAGGTACCTCACTGATGAAGGCATAGCAGAACTGAAAGGATCTGCAGAGAAAGTAACACACAGTGACATCATTCGTATTGCACTCAATGTAAGTTTGAATCTGTAACTGGTTATACAGTGCTGTGTCATTTACTGTATATGAATTATTTCCTAGGTGTTTTAAAGTGTAATTTTATTAATAATTGAAGGAGTATTAAAGAGTATGTTGATGATTAATTTATCTGAAAGATTGACCCTGCTGTTGGCAGACCCAGCAATAGCTCTGCCCGTCTACAGTTGCTCTTTGTAGGAGATTATCTTTCACTTTCACATTCAACTATTCTCTCTTTGATGATCTTGCAAACACTAGTCTATTGTTCGCTAGTAATATGATCTATTCATATCCTAAGCATGGTGGGCTGCTGTGATAGGCTAATGAAATAATAAATAATCGTGGACGTTATTAGGAAACAATTTAAGGTAAAACATAAAAAGAAGAACAGAGGTGGGATATAAAACTGTTTTCAATAGGTTTGAATATAAGATTATGAAACTGCTTATCTGACCCATAGTAGAAGATAAGTCCAGAATATCCAGTGTTTGCATTTACATCAAAAGCCTTTTTCATGAACTTGTTTGCCTGGAGATGCTGTCGAATGTCGCAGGCTGCTCTTTGACTCATTGCTGTCAACCTGGCATGACAAATATACAATACAGCAGCAATAATCCTGCCTGCTAGAGCCTGTTGAAAAGCTTGATGCAACATTTAGAAATATTTGTATTGCAATCATGTTTACAGAAAGTTGACCAGGAAAATAAAAGCAATATATTTGAAGAATTTCGGCTGTCCTCAGTATTGCAAAAATAATGGGTGACAATGGGTAGATGTTTCAAATACATCTTTTTTTTTAACAACTTTATTTTCAATTTTACATATTGTTACATCACAGTCAGATAAACATTCACAGCAAGAAATTGTTAACCCGTATCCCACCCCCCACCCCCTCCAGGTGGCGTCCCCACATAAATACACAAACCTTTAGACAACAAGGCATAAATACATCAAGGGTGTATTAACACGCACGTAAGCACTCATATATAGAACAATATGCATCTAGATATTGATCCTCTTATTAATAGCAATATATATGTTGTTGCCACAGAGACAAAACAGAATTAGATAGACAATAACAATAAATACAACAATAAGAAACAACCAAAAAACAAAACATTGGCCATACAATCATAAAAATAACTGAGTAAGCTAGGTATTTAGGGGGTGGGCATGGATATCCTGGGAAGTGTTTAGAGGCAAAACTCTGAGCTTGAAGGTATCTAAAATAGTGTGAATATGAAAGATTGTGGTCCTTGCACAGAAAAGTAAATGATGCAAAGCTGTCATCATTAAACAGATCTTGAAAAAAGACCAGTCCGCTCCTACTCCAGACTGCAAAAGCCAGATCCAATTGAGATGGTGCAAAAAGATGATGAGACATTATTGGGGAGAAGCCACATGTATTGTTGAGGTTAAAATATTTTCTAAACTGTCCCCAAATCCTAATTGTGCTTTGAACCCACGACATTCACACTCAAATCCTTTGCTCTTACACTTAATGGGAGGGGGGCAGTTAAGAAAGAGATTGGGAAGGCTGGGAGAGTAGATTGTAACTCCATATGAGCCCAAATAGGGCCATCCTTATCCGCAAACATGGTAATCCAATATGTAATTTTAGCATATTAGAAGCCCAGTAATAAAATAAAAAAGTATTCCTTTGCGCAACATAAGAAATAACTTGTCCCCTGATGTATGCTTTCAGAGATTCCCACAGAATACTCCTTGAGATGTCCGGAGTGTCATTAATTTCAAGGAAGAAGTCAATCTGGTCATTAAGATACATTTTAAAGTGTATGCACAAAAGCAAGTGGGGGTCTAGGCGCCAGGTGCACTGGGGCGTTATATTACTAGGAAATATCAAGTTCATTTGTACTGGGCCATGATCTGATAGCACTATGCTATGGTATCGACTACTGGGTATCAGGGAAAGCAACTGGTCATCTACTACGAAATAGTCAATCCTAGAATAGCTATGGTGGACACAGGTGGGGGGGGGGAAAGAGAATAGTTTCACAGTAGGATTTTTTTTTGCCCGCCACAGATCTGATAGGCCGTGAGAGCGAAGGAAGGAGTTAATGGCCACTGCAGATGTTGATAAAGTACTGTTTGGTCTCGGGTTCGACCTATCTCCCCACCTAACACCAATTTATGGGAATTAAGATCAGGGAGGATTGGAAATAGAACTGTGAGTCGTCCCAATTTGGTCCGTAAATGTTAGCCAGTATTAATGATGTATTAAAGAGTCTGCCAACTGCAACAACATATCTACCATTGCGATCAGATATAATTTCAGAAAGTTCAAAAGGAATCCCCTTTCTTATCAAAATTGCCGTTCCCCTGGTTTTGTAATCAAAACGAGAGTGATATACTTGCCCAGTCCACTTACATCTTAGCCTCTTTTGAGAGTTGATATTTAGATGCATCTCCTGTAGGAATGTGACATCAGGCTTTAGTGACTTCAAATGGCTAAAGACTTTGCTTCGCTTGACCATGTTGTTCAGGCCTTTGACATTCCAGCTGATGAAAGAAATTGCATTATGCTTATCTACGCTATCGAGAGCCATAGTTCCACAAATGAGTATATGAACTGGTATAACACAATAGCAAAGCCTGCACAAATGTGTGTATGATTGGGTTAAAACATGTAATAAAAGCAAAACAGCAAGACAAAAAACAAACAAAAACAGATAAGCAAACAAGAAAGAAACTTTTACCGTCCTGGATCCCAACGCTGGTCTTCTGTACCCCTGAGACTGCCTTAAACGCACTCATCACTCTCCTAAGCATATAACACATCAAGGCTAACCTAAACTCTCACATGAACTGTGCATGGGCAGAACAAAATGGAACAGGGCCCACCTAGCACCGTCATTACAACATGTATATAGGCACTTTAATGACCACAGGCTCTTAAATCTACATTAAGAGGATTGATATAACCACTAAAATATAAAATAAATAAATAAATAAAAAATCTTACCCGCGATATATAAACAATAGTGATTATAAAAGAAAAAAGATGGCTTAGTGAAGGCTACAACACAGATAAATCGCCATTTAGTTTAAAGTGTAGCATTGCCAATAGGCTAGTGGCTGTTCAGAGTTTAGACCACGAGAAATTGTCTTGTTGTTACTGAGTCCTTCTTACTGGAATGAGCCCATAGTCCAAACACAAGATGCAGCCAACTGTAGTGTGGTAAGTAGTTAAGCATTTCGCCAGCCTGAGCCATGAGCTTCAACATAAACATGAAGCATCAACAGTACCTGTAATGGCCACAAATGATGATTTTTCACTCTCCCTCCGTCTCCCGCTGGTGCAGCTTGGCCTCAATGTACTGCTTGGCCTTGGTCGGGTCTTCAAAAGATGTTTGCTCGCCAGCTGAGGTCGTGATCTTGAGTGTGGCTGGATATAAGAGACCGTATTTCACACGTTGACATCGGCGAAGTAATCCCCGAACTTCGGTGAAGGCCGCTCTCTTTTTCCTGACTGACGCCAAGTAATCCGGGTAGATGTGGAAGCGCTTGCCGTTGTGGGAGATCGGTCCCGACCTCATAGCCTTCCCGGAGAATGTCTACTTTCTCCTGAAAGTAGTGAAATTTAATAATTATGGGTCTCGGAGCATTTTGGTCTCTGCTGTAAACTCCTGTGCGCCCGGTCAAGTGTCGGGGTCAAGGCTAAGTGTCTCCTGTAGCAGCTGAGCAATGGCCTTCTCCGGTCATATATTTCCAAATCCTTCCTCCACTCCGAGTAGTATGCAGTTATCTCTTCGTTGTCGGGACTCCCAAGTCGTCGGTTTTATCCACTAAGCAGTTTATCTGTGCCAAAAGGTGGTAACTTTAGCCTCAAGCTCCACGACCCGGTTAGCAGTTAGCTCCCTCCTCAAGATCCTCAAAACGTGTTACAAACGATGCGTTTTCCTTCCGCACATCTTCAATTACTTTCCTAAATTCTGTGTGCACGTTTGAGATTTCAGACCTCAAGTCAGCTGTCAGATTGTAATTTTTTTTGTGTAGTTCACCTGTAGCCGCCATCACGGAGGAGTCGATCTTGGTTAGCACACACTGCTCCGTCTGTTTTAAGGCGGCCATGATTGTGTCGGCATCCGACAGTGGTGTCGCTCCTCCAGGTGGATCCACGTCTGGCAGGTCCGCGGCATCAGGGCCTGCCTTCGGCTTTTGATACTTCGGCATTTTAGACGGCTTAAACTTTCACCCAGACCAAAAAACGATTAAATATAGAAACTTAGATATTTGAGACACAATCTTGCTCCAGGAAAACGGGCAGGGAGAGCAAAATTTGTTAATACATGTCCTTTCCAAGCAGAGCTCACAAAACTACATCCTCACATGTCGCTGCTCCCCGACACCCCCTCAAATACATTTTAATACATAATGTAATTACGAAAAAAGGGGATACAGTTGATTTAGTATGTATAAATGTGTTACATTTTAATTAATTAAATTATGAGTTTTACCATACTTTTAGTAATTCATTTTATTTGTACTTGCACATTATTTCCTATTAATATGTATTCTTTATTGCAGAGTGACCTCAGGCCTATTGGGAGGAAATATCTACCACCTGATATCAATAGTGGAAGGACTGAGAATGTGAGTGCCAGTGAAATTCTTAAACAGCTAATTTAATCCTACATTTATCAAACTTAGTTTGAAATGATATGTTATGATCAATGTTCTCTTGAGCTCAAAGTCAGTACAGGCCCTATTGCAGGTTTCATGTGTGCCACTAGATGGCCCTAATGCACCAACAATGAAGATGCATAAAAAACTGCTGCTTCTCCTGTGAATCTACTGTAGAAACAAAAAATGTGCAAAGTATTGTCAAAAAGATAAAACATGTAATACAGAGATATTAAACCCTCTCTGAACCATCTCTTAAGAAAAAGAGGAACACTCCTGTCATCATGGTCACTTTGACACTCAGCCTCATACAGTTTATAGTATGGTCTAACATTGAATGGTTGCTGCAAATCTAAGAATGGAAATAATGAAGCAGTGTGTTGGTATAAATACACCTGTGGATACTGAGTTATAGTAAAATGGTATTTTTTTTCATTATGCTTTTGTAGCGCTTTAAATTGCCTTGTTGCTGAAATGTGCTATTTAAATAAACTTGCATTGCATTGCCAAGCCATCCATATATACTCGTATACCCCCAGTTCTTGCTTGTATATGCTTTTGTAAATCCTCCCCCACATGCTGCTGATTTGCCTCTAAATTGTTCTGCTGTCTCAAACATGGCCAGTTGGAAGGACCATGTGTTCTCCAGGTGCAGAAGGTGAGGAACATCTCTGCATCTAAAGACCATGAGGAGTCCCAGGGTGCGCCGCGAATGCTGCGACTTCAAATGACAGATGGACATACCACCTGTGTTGGATTGGAGTTTAAACACCTGTCCAAGATCAGGTACCATATGACAGTTTTGGTGACTTCAGAAAGATGTTGGCTTCATGGCAAATAAAGAGATATATTTTTCTTTATTGTATTCTTTTCAAAAATAGATTCTTGTAAAATGTGCATTTCGAGCAGCTACACAGTCAAAAGAAGGATCTCATTGAACTAGATCCTCGTTTAGTCAAAGCAAATGTGTATAATTCTGCACACACTCGTTCTCCTTCATCCCTTTGTAAACACTCTCACTTCAGCACATGTCTCCGTTTTCCCTCTATCTGCATTTTCCATGTGGCGGCAGCAATCTAACAATATCCAGCCTTAATTACATCTCCATCCCAGCAACAGTGGCCTTGGTGACGGCTGCCATGGTGACTAGCAAGTCTGTACAGGTGGAGTGGCCAGAATGTGGGCCTTGACTTCCTGATGGGAGGGAGGAGAAAACAGAACAAATCCCCTCTTTATGAGCCACACACACACACACACACACACACACACACACACACACACACACACACACACACACACACACACACACACACACAGTGGCCACCAACAGCGGAGGTTAGTGTGTCTTATGAAAGTGTCCGCTTTAGTGTGCGTGAGGCCATAAGTAAGTGTCAAAGGGAATGGGATGGATTACAGGACTGTTCAGTGTGTGAGGAAGTGATACAGAGCGATGACAATTAAGCTTTATGAGCAACATAAATCAGAGGGTGAATAGTGTGTATGTAGGATTTTGTGTATGTGATTGAATCAAGGATAGACAGTGCCTCATTCTGTGCCGGCCACTATCATGAGAACAGCATCCATCCCAGAGGTTTGGAGTGAAATCCCTAATTGTTGCTTTGGCATCCGGCATCAGTAGCTGGAAATCCCTCTAAGTCCCAGTGCTTTTTAATGAGAGAGGCAGAGGCCTTATCAGGCCTGATGAGATAGAGGGGCTTTTAATTTACCATGAGGACGGGTGAGCAGCTGGGATTATTGATAGTCTCTCCTAGCCTCGCCACCCCTCCCCTGGCACTGCTCCACGTCATTTATAAAGTGGTATCAGTCAGGCAATTGGGTGCAGGGAAAAGTAGATATAATATCTTAAACCTTTAAATGTATTTAAACTGAATTTGCTGGTTAACCATTTAATAAATAAAGCATTCTTTCATGTAAACGTTTTTTTTGTTTTTGTATTTCAGTCTCAATACTCCCCCTGGAACGAAGGTAAAGCTCCTTGGTACAGTCCAGGTTAAAAATGGTCTTTTGCTGCTCGATGACTCAAAAATCTCTGTCCTTGGAGGAGAGGTTGATCACATGGTGGAGAAATGGGAACTACAAAGGGTGAGGTTGAATTTATAATGATGACTCAGCTACTTTTTCTGTTTAAATCATACGTCAGTGATCATTTTAAATCTGTCAGTATGGCATTACTCTCCCTAGGATTGTATTTTTCCTTAGTTGTTAAGAATAATCGCCTTTTACTGTTCAACCTGCAGAGTCTGGCCAAACACAGCAGGAGTAACATTGGAGCAGAAGGTGGACCTCCTCCCTTTGTGCCATTCGGTCAGGTGAGGATGAAATTAATTAGACTAGTGAAAAAATATATTTTAAGAGATGGAATCTGTAACACTGAAACAAAAATATGAAATATTTAACTAATGCAAAATAACACAATCTGCAGATGCACGTTTAAAGCATTTATTTAAAAGAGATCAGAAGTGCCTTTAAAGTAATAACAAACTCAATTGGATTTGAGGGGCCAGATGCAGGCCTGGCTGCAGGAGTTGGCCTTGATGTCCATTTTCTTTGGTGTTGTGTGCGCTGATCTTTTTTTTTAACTAATCAGAGTCTTCATAAATCTTTAAAATGCATAACTGAATTTTGAATGTGCTTTTGTTTTCCTACCTACATATTTCAAAAAACAATGACAGTTGTTCCCTTCTAAACATGCACACAGGGCTAGTGTTGCATTTGTATTCAAATAAAGGCACAATGGTGATTTGCAGTAAAGAAAATACCATTAAGACAATTCTGCAAACCTTCACTGCCGTTACAGAGGTGCCGTTTTTTTTTGTTTGTTTTTTTTACTTTAATATTACCTAATGCAGATCACGTCTTGAGGGAATTATATTCAGACATGTCTCATTTTAAAACCACTGAGCCGGAGTCAGTCCTCCCTTATAAGGATCATAGCTTCAGCCTGGGATACAGCTGTATCAGCTTGACACAGGGATTGTGGGATTTTCACCCACTCTTCATTCCAGATCTGATCAGGCTTTGTAAATTTGGATGAGAAGCACTTGGGATTTATCATTCAGCATTCTCTAGATTTCCTGTTAGTGCAGGGTCACTGCAGCACCTCCAATGTCTTATTCTAGTTGTTATATATAAACTTAATCCTGTTCCAATGTAATGTGCACTCTGAGGAAAAATTATCTTCTAATCTGTGGCTGCACTTTCGCTTCTCAGAGGCGTTCTCACAGTATGAAGCGGTCACCACCACGCTTCACTGGAGAGTTTTAAAATGGAAATGCGTAGGTTCAGTAGGTTTTCACTAGGCCACATTGTGATATGTGTTTCACCTGAAAAATTGTGCTCATTTACATCTCAGAACTATTTGCCACATGCGTTGAGTCTTCAACATTTTCACAAGTAACATGTTCTGAGGTGCTACACTTCACAGCAATTAAAGAATATAGCATTCAAGCGTGAGTGTCATCATTTTTTACATCAATTGCCAATTAACTCCTGGGCATGCAGATATATTTGGTTGTATCTGCTTTCATCCTCCAGAAACAATTAGCCATGTGCTAATGCCTGGGTTAGCCTGGCTAATGTACAAAGATATAGTAAAGCCTTTACTATGACTGCATCAATGTATAGTATCTAACAATGTCAATGATCTTATGATTGGATACAGTTGTCTAAAAAACATAATTTATTTCAAGATTAAAAGAGAAGAATTAAATTATTTTTCAAAATTTGAAGTATATATCAGACAGTCACGCATGATGGCATTGGGCTCTGGCTCGGCACTTCTCAAAGCGGAGGCTGCAGATCAACTTATCTATCCTGCTGCTGTCAGATGGCTGCAAGTGTTTAATGAACTAGAGGAAGCTTTTCATACAGTACAAAACAGCTGTGGGAACAGTGACATTCAGAACTAATCATGTAAATTTTGTATAAATGCAGAAGAATTTCCACTAAATTCAAATAAACCTTTTTTATGCATCTATTAGCTGGGCATTGTTTGATAAACTGATCAAGAATATTGAGTGCTTAATACTATACTTGTACACATAATCAGATACACAACATTATGCTTGAAACAAACACTTTTAATCTCTCTGCAAGCATAAGACATTGCATATCTCTGCGATGCCTTAAAGAACCTGTTTGAACCTCACTGCCCTGTGCACCATGTGCTCTGTGTTGAGCACCAATGACTACACAGACAGGCAAAGAAATCTAGATCTAGGTCAATGTCAAACAGTGTTAGTGCAGCTTGCGCAGGTTGTTGCAGTGCCTCAAAACTTGGCAAATTGTCTTTATTGTTGCAACTATTTTAGCCATCGACTTTCTTTCTCTGAAGATATGTCTTCTTTGGATTTATAGTCAGACTGCCTACAACTTACTTAGCTAGAACATACCGTACATGTAAGCATAGGTCAACAATCTAGCCAGTAGCTGATATCTCCTCTTACTTCCGATAGTCTTGATGCAGCTACAGAATGTGCTCGGTTTCCATCTCCTTCCTCCCGGGTCTCTACTCTGTGTTTTCATTTCTCAAATAAGAATGAGCTTGGAGGCAGCTATGGGATTTGTGTTACTTTTGGGTGCTTCAACAAAAACTTAGAGTTTTAACTCAAACACTGCAGGTTACTTCAGTCTGGATCTCATATAATTCCCCCCAAAAATGTGGAGACTGTCAGGTGCATTGATTCTTTTCTTAAGGAGCTATACATGATTGATGAGGATCTTTGATAATATATTCTCTCTCAATTTGCTCCCTGTAGAAGTGTGCAAGGAGGGATGAAGTAGACAGCAGAGAACTAGACCAGAGGAAGACCCTGCAGACTCAGAATGTGATCAAAAGTACTGAGGAGAATGATGACTTTGAGAAGCAGCGGACTGCAGCTATCGCTGAGGTGGCCAAGAACAAGGAGGTATGTACATCTTCTTTATGGGTATGTATCGTCATTAATGGGGTATTTAATTAAACAGGGTACTTAATTATTTTTTTTTAGAGCTGAGGAGCTCGACATTTGGCTTTCAGGAGCACTTCTTTAGCCGTATATACTAGTTTTGTTGTTTCTCCTAATGATTGCGATTTATGTGTAAATGGTTAAATTTTCCCGCATTTAAACATAAAGGGTTCTTATCGACATTCGTGACCTTTATTGCCTTTAATGTTAAAGTAAGTCTTCAAATATCATATTTTAACATTGCCTACTACAACATTGTCTTTGGTGTGTTGGATTTGTTTTGTCCAGCTGTGCAGCTCTATTGATCATCAATTTCTTTGCCTGTTAGGGTCCCCGCGCGTTTGGTGGTGGAGGAAATGCAGGGAGTAATTTATCCAGCGCTGCTTCCTCCTTCCGAAACCGAGACTCGTACCAGCAGAGGAGACGAGAAGACAGGGTGGAACGAACGGACAGCAGACAAGATGGAAACTATCGAGAGCTGGTGAGTAGACGAACTTGGTCCCAACTGAGTTGGTTCTGACTCAGACCTCTCATTACTGAAGCCTCCATTCGCTGTAACAAAGCAATTTAAAGGCTGGAGCTTGTTCTGCGTTCTTTCTTTGGTCTGGATTAGAGTCTTATTTCATGGCTCATGGACTGCATGAGGCATTGATTATGATATTGTAGAAATCTAAATGAATTTGAGGCTTGGTCAGGTTTTCCAATCAAGTGGCTGTTCATTTGTCTAGCTTTTATGTAGTGACAAACCAGTTTCCAGCAGAACTGGGCCAGCGTTTGGCTGAGCACATTAATTGGATGGAACAGGATATTATAGTGTTGGCTTGGGAATATGTTAATGATGGTTTGAAACTTGAATCCAGATTAATCCAACCTAAAGCAAAACTCAAAAGTGTTGCCCATGTCCAGCCCACTTAAAAGGGGAGGAGTTCCTCTTTTCTTTCTCCCCATTTCCCATCCAGTTTATCTTTTCTGTCACACCATACCTTACTCCTCTCAACCAGATACCTTCTCCATACCATCTCGTTTTTTCCCGTATGTAGGTGGATGAACGTGCTCTGAGAGACATCATGGAGATGGGCTTTAACAGAGAGGCCGCCCGGCAGGCTTTGATGGATAATAACAACAACCTTGAAGTAGCACTAAACTGCCTGCTGACTGGATCTTCGGGCAGCAGACCTGGTCCTGTGGTAGCTGAATCCAACAGGCCTCCACCCAGAGGTTCATACACACTCACTCAAACACAGAAACAAAACTGCTGCTTGATAGAACGCCCCACAGCCTGACACCTCATTTGTTTTGATAGAGTAAGATTGAGATTGGGAGAGTAAGAATTGCCACAAGCCAAGTAAAGGTCCGCAGTGGCGGTTTAGCTTGTTTTATTCAATTTGCCGCAAATTGTATACAGACTCTACTGCTGGCTATTTTTCCAAGCATACCTTTAGTTTGCAGATGGATACTGATGTATCTTACCTGCAGTCATTATTTTGTGTTTATTTCAGTACTGAAAAATCCACCTGCAGTAACTTTAAATGTGTTCCATCATTCTGAAATACCTAATGCTCATGTGTAAGATATTGTTACTGCTGTTACAGCAGGAGCAGGACATTTTTAAAAGTATTTAATGTTGCTGCATACATGCACCATCTAAGTCAGCTACAGAGCATTAACTTAAGTTCAAGTCATTTTTATGGAGTATATATGAGCTCCTGTATTACTTCCCCTGTCAAGCAAAGGTTACATTTCTGGTTCAGATGGGTTTTTTTTGGATCAAAATGTTCTTAATTGGGTCAACTTCAGTCTCATCTCACTGTTTCCATCAGCCAGAGGACGGGGAAGAGGCAGGTCCAGAAATGAAGACGAGGAGGAGGGAGCAGGAGGAAGGCCATCCGGACCAAGTACTCTGTTTGACTTTCTGGAATCCAAGATGGGAGTTTTCTCCATCGATGGTCAGTGTCCTGGTATGGATTTCATCCTAAAAACATACCAAATGTTCTCTAACTTTTTACTTTTTAGATTTAAGAACACACATTCCAAATTGATTTACAAGATGGTGATTGTATGCTTTCTCGTGCCAGTTCTTTGGTGAGAAGTGTGTTAGGAGATGTACTTTGACATGGGAAGTGTCATGGTTGGATAAAAACAGATGGCTGACTTGCTATGTGCATTAGGGGAGTAACGTGTTTTCCAAACGTCTAAAAAGAGCTCTAGTGTCAAAACCATTGCAGCACTGGGTTAAAGTTGAAAGAGGGCAGATGTTTTAGACGATTTTTGATTTTGTTTGACCGACAATGAAATGGTTTGGTGGTTTCTTTGATGATCTCAGAAAAATATGCAGTGTTTAAAGTCACCCATAATTGTTTTGCCAACATCTCATGATCCTTTCCACTTTGTTTTCTCAGAGCCAAAGAGCCAGGCTCCTCAGCGGCATAATGAGAGCAAAGCCAACTTCTCCAACTCAGAGTATCACTCCAAAGACGCATCTCACACTAAGTACTCATCTCATAATGAGCATAGGCAACAAAGGAACGACAGACCACCTCGCTTTCACAGGGACACTGATTTCCCCAAACCTGGCCAGGAGCCTCTTTCCAACTGTACAACCTCCCAAACTTCAGCTCAAGGCCAGCATTGGAAGGGCCAGGAGAGATGGTCGCGAGGCGCACCAGACAGATCCCACACTGACAGGAGAGAGATGCGTGATGAGCAGAATTTTCCCTCATCCTTCCCGACTACTTTCACACGTTCAAAAGAACCTCAGCAGCAGATGGATCCAAGTGGATCTTACCACCAACGATCCAGAAATGGAGATGGTGGTGGTGGGGGGAACATTCCTGGACAGTCCCATAGGAGAGGGCCAAAAGATAATGCACCCACATCTAAACTTAGTAATTCTGCAGGCAGTGAACTAGATGGAAGAGGAAATAATAAACGTACGGACAGAATTGAAGAACCCAACAACAGCAGGAGGATGGGGAAAACTGAGCGGCCAAACTCAGGCCACTTTGACCGACAAAGGGATAGTGGACCGGCAGACTTTAACTTTAGGGGAGGAAGCTCGGGAACGTCCCAAGAGGGGTTATCACAGGATTCTCGAATCATGATGGGGGATCCTACTCTTTTCCAAAATGGAGATGTGGAACACAAAAGAACTGGACCTATCAAGCCAGCAAATTCATCTTGCCCCCCCAACAGGGAGCAGCCTCCAAAGAAAAACACCTCTAATAACCCGGGATCTAAAAGGAGGGCAGGACAGGGCAGGGGCCAAGGTCCTCGGGGGCCAGAGAAGAGTCACTTTGTGGAAAGGGCTTGGAAACCTGGAGACCAGTGCCTGGCACTGTACTGGGAAGACAGCAAGGTATGTCACCCCTGGATTGTTGACGCAGCAGAAGCTGATTATTGCCAGAAAAAATAAACCAATCAGTTATGACATTTGAAAATAACTAAATCTGTTCCTGTGATTATTCTGACACAGCCTGTGTGATTATGGAAATGTCGATTGTTATTTCTTTGTGTCCCAGCTTATTTTACAGTTAGCATGATTAGTATCAACAAATTAATAGCGATATTGACTTATTATCTCTGTCATAGTGTCGACAGAGTGTTAGATATGTTTGCCTTGTTATAATTAGTTGTCTTGATCTGACATATGAAAATGTTTGTATTCAGATAATGAAATTTCCATTTGTTTCTTTGTGTTTGTGTGTGCGTCGCCCTGAAGTTCTACCACGCCAGAATAGATGCTGTGCATTCATCAGGCTCCACGGCTGTGGTTGTTTTCAGTGATTATGGAAACTGTGAAGAAGTCCTGCTGCATAACATCAAACCTATTCCCGCTGATTTTTTGGTAAGAAAAATATTTGAGTCATTCTCCTTTGCATCACAGTACATTGTTGATACTTTGTGGAAGTTACTTGTTGAACTGTCATAAAGTGGGTTGAGGAAGGTGATGAAATATGAATGACATCTAATCTGATTACCCACAGTAACATCACAACCATATCAAATGTACAATGGCAGGAGGAAGATGACGGTTACTACGACAGTTCATTAGAGTTTCGTCGTGGGGGAGACGGACAGCCAAGACGCACAAGACCAACACAGCAGTATTACCAGCCTCCCAGGGCACGGGATTGATGTGTCTGTGTTTACAGGTATATATGGTAGTTATCATTTCTCACCAATAATAAATCATCAGAAAACATCCATGTTGCTACAGTGTTTGAGCAATGTTCCTATTTTCAACGAAAGTGTCACTGTGTGTGAGTCTCTTGCATGTTTTTCCTGAAGATTATACATAATTGAATCTCTCTACAACTGGCCCAAACAATCTCTGTTTTATGCAGGAATCAATTTTAAATCAATATTTTTAAGCTCCAATTGGCTGAATGTCTTAAAAATAATCACGAAGTCTATAACAACAGTTGTTAATTTTATTTTTCTGTTTTTCTCCATCCATCAGTGTGCTTGGCCCTCCTCCTCCTCCCCATGACAGAGCTTTCATCACTTTCTGCAACAATCCAGAGTGCTTCCTGAATTTCTACGCGTCCAATTTGTCAGGACATAACATGACGTTTCAAAGGGCTCGGACATGATGCAAAACTGAACGGAAAAAAAAAAAAAAACTGACATGACCACCTGTGGATTTTGTTAAGAACATATCTACTGTATATGTTGTGAAGATTTATTAAATGGATGCATAAAAATAAACAGTTATTATGGTATGTAGCGGATTTGTTGTTTTAACGTGTTTTTATTGTTAACAGGACAATTTGAAATCAAAAGAAGGAACAGAATCCTTGGTTTCATTGAACAGCTCATGGCTGTAGTTCTAAAAATCCCTCAGATTTCAATTATCACTTAGGTAAGTAGATTTAATTGAAATGCATGACATGGCAATGTTATAAGATCTGCTTTACCTATTTTACTCATTCTGGTCTTGTAGCATAGCTTCGTCATTTCTCCTCTTTTAGATAGGCACCGGCACAGGAGTCTACAGCAGGTAGCTTAAGCTCATTTGTCGTGTTCTGTGAAGCAAAACCAAAGGGTAAGACAATCTCTCCCCCCGTAATAGAGACGATTACATTGCAGAGATATCATTTTGCACATTTACAAAAGGGACTGTACCCAGCTCTTGAAGCATTGCATACACACCGCTGAGCTGGCCGTTCATGGACTACTGCTGTGCGAGAGACAAGTTTTACACATCAAGAAATAATGTCCACTTTGGCTCCAATTTCACTCGTACCAGCAGCAGGAGACAAACGGACAATGTAGCAGGGTTCAGTAGAGAGGTCACAGAGCTATTCTGTATCATTGGTGCAAAGGATTTGCTTTATTTTCCAACTGAGACGCCAGCGAGCAGAGATGAATAATTAACAGCTGGTAATATGGAAACCTATCCATTAGAGAGGAACTGAAAGTGAAGCTCTCGAAAGTGTTCTCTGGAGCTGACTGTGACACATTGGCAAGATAATCATAAAGATTGATTTTCAATCAGATAAACTGTTATTTTGGTAGAGGAAGAAGCCTGTTTCATATTGAATATTTCCCTCTGGCCTGGGAAATGTCAGGCATGACAAATATGAGGCAGAGGCCCTGTGGTCCCGCACACTAGACTCAATGTCATTATGTGAGAACATGTTTTTGTATTCAGTTTGTTAATTGTTATTGGAGAAGTGTTAACTGATCCGTAGAAAACCCTTGTATAGCTGTTGTGTGAAAGACAACTCAATTCTCATTACAACATGGCTTCAGGAATAAGTTGAATATTTTGGAATAATAAGCTTTCACTATGTTGGCTTTATTAATATGCCCTTTTTGGGTGTTAATTAAGAAAATCTTAAATAGTTTTCAACATGTTGATCAAGATTCATATGAAGCCACAGTTATCACTGATCCATTGTCAATGTAATGTTAGGATGAGATGCTTTTTGGTTCCCACATAAAGGGGGTGGTTCTATGAGGACTGGGTTGACTGAGGATAAGATCTTGTTTTTCAGGTTAATGCAACTGCAATGTTGATGCAATTTTGGTGATGTGATGCTCAGAATGAATCAGAATCCTGAAATCTTTATTTTTTAGTATTTATAGCACCTCGATGATAACATATTTCAATTATCCAGTAGCCGGTTCTACAAAATGTACTGAAGTATGATTGGATTGTAAATGAAAATCTTCACAGTGGAAATGAAATGAATTTGGACGGCAAGTTACTTTTTAATATTATGCTTTGCCATTTACAGTACAGGTCAGCTTCAGTCTGATTGTATTTCCATAAAGGATTATGAGAGGTCAGAACAAGTTTACTCAACAAAAACATAACCACAAAAACCCTGAGGTCAGGAGACACTTCAGAGAGGATGAGTCTAAATTGATTTACGGCTTCTGGATGTCTGCTTCTGCTCATTCATTTTTGTGCCGCAGCCAACTGGTTGTCATAATGTAACGGGTTCATCTGGTTTAATAAATCAGTCTTTTGGTTGATGATGTAAAACGTGTTGTAAATGCAATTGTTTATGCTTTTAATGTTGACAACATGCTAACAATACGAATTCTGTCTTGCTGATCCTTGGATAATGTGTACAACATTGACCATCAGTTTGCCTTATTGTAGGCATGATAATGCAACAGTAAAAACTAAGCACAGCTATTGCTGAAAATAACATCTGTTTTGTAAGTTGGTTGTCCAAAAAAACAAAGAACTGGACAACTCAATCTGGTAAGACTACAACCACCTATTTGATCTCAAATGATTTGGAACTTGACATGATAGATTTAAAAAAAAAAAAAAAAGGCAATTTTAAGTTTTATTTTCCTCTGGGTACAATGAGCGTTTGTACAAAATTATTTTGCAATCCATAGTTATAAAGGTGGGCTATCTCCAACTGTGCACCAACTGACAGACGGCCAATCTGACATTCCAGGAACCGTGCAGCCGGCATGTTAGAAAAAAGTAATGTAACTGAATCATTGAAAACAAGCTCACTTCTTTCTGCATTGCCTTGTCTAGGCCTCTCCAAAGCTGCAACTTGATAACCTTTAGCTACAGAAAGAATGCTTTTATCTCGACGAGGGGGAACAACCCTCTGTCCCACATTAACATCCCTTTTGCGCTGCCCGTTCGTTTCCCACATGCTTACCTCGCCTTAGTCTCCCGATTCACAGCTGTTAGCCATTATCTTTGTGCGTACCTGACCCCTCAACCTCCATCTTGCCACCATGGTACCTTTGTGGCAGTGACATCTGAACCCTGTGATCCTGTTAAATGCATCCTTTCTTACATCATTTCTACATCAGCCTCAACAGCCAAATCCTTTCTCTCCCTGTTGTAGACTGGGGGAAAAAGGAGACCTGGAACTGGGGTCACAAAAACAACACGTGTAAGAGAATGAATTTCCTTGCTTGTGCATTTAGTAATTAATTGCACAAAGGGGAAAGGCTGCTTCAGAAATAAAACTAAGTCCAGTACGAAAGGGCCTTTGTATTTAATGTATCAGCTCTACACATTATAGATCAATTCAAGCAAGTAAATAATAAGTTAAATGCATGAGGTAGAATGCATACTATTGTATTCTGGCTTTTTTTTTGTTACCTCTGCAAATGAAAGAACTTCAAGTCTCTCTTGATTCCAGTGCTTGGTTGCCTCACAAAAAGACGAATCAAATTGAGGAAATGGCAGCTTTAACATCTCTTAAAAAGATTGCTTCCCTGAATATTGTAAACACAGGACATCGAAGGGGTTCAAGTTCTTTCAATTGATGTTTGTGCCTGGTGATGGTTTATTCTCTCTTTTTTTTTGAAGATGTTGAAGGCTTAGGGTTGATGTTTGCATGTGAATAAAATAATTTAAAGTCAAACCACCATCTGGTAGATGGCAACACCACTGACATGCAAAACTAGTGCCGTCATATGCATGCTTTGTTGTGATCTCTAGGCAAATAGAATTTGTAATGCAAAGCCTAGCACCTACTCATACGGGTGAAATCACGACAGCCGTTGTGTTGGAACAGACCCTTTCAGACTTTGCATACAATCCACCACCCTGTTGCTCGACACAGAGCGGGTCAGCATACTCAATCTGAAATTTGTTTAAGACATGGCAGTCTTTGTGTTTTAAAAACTATGAACATACAGATTTGTAGTTTCTATTTCCTATGACACATGGTTGTTGTTGCAAAGGCTCAAAGTTCAGTGTTATAACTTGGAAGTGCAGCTGAGAGGCTCAACACTTAATGAGCAAGATAGGTGCTGCTTGTCAGTGGTAATGGCTGTTTTCACTGTGCAACAGACCGTGGTCTACACGGGTCATTCTTCAAACATCCTGCCAACATTTGTTGCCAAGCACCCCATGTGTTACTCATAACACATGACAAGATGATGGTCAAATGGGGCCAGTTAGCTTGACCAAAGACACTATGGACTGAGGGTGTATGATGAATCAGCAGCTGGTTATTGATTTTTACCATTACCACATATGGGTTTACACAGCGGGGCAAACGTGGACCAAAGTACCTCTCAGTCACTTTTATAGACGCTGTCCAGTTGCACTTAATGGCAACATGCCACACAAGGAAGAAGAAGTGCTGAGCTTAGTTAGTGTGGCTGCCTTTGTTTTTTAGCTTTTCGATTGCCACTTACAAGCAAGACCTGCAGGTATATTTCCATTATGTCATCTATTTGTTCCTTGGATTATAAAAACAAACCTTCTCCTACTGTGGCGTCCAGTAGTTTGTAGGTGTTTTCCCTGATGCTGAAGTGGACTGTGAAGTCAGTAATTGTTTCTGCAGGCGACAACAGCAGCAGCAGTGAGTCTTCATGTATGAATGTTTCCACATGTGAGCTTCTTCAGTGGATACAGGGTTCACACCTTCTCCTGGTTTCTGCCAACATCATCCATGGCTAATCGTGTTGGTTACGCTGTCCACAAAGCAACAAACTTCAAAGATTAGAGCTTTCAATATCAGCATCTGGCCTGGTAAAAAAAACAAGCTACAGACTATGCATCACTGGCCGAAGACTGAAGTTTCTGATTAAAAGCATCTGGGAATTTAGAGCCCAATTCTTGTCTTTGCAAAGAGTGAGGTCAATGGAGAATGGTTTGTTGATACAAAGGGATTATCAAGCATTTTACTTGTGACCTAAACCTTTTGAGTCATGACGATGGCCAAAGATTTGCAAATAAAATCCAGTCGATGTATTCCATCTACACACATAAAATATAGGAAACAGACTTAGCCTTTTGATTTCAAAAGTAAAGCCAATAAAGTTTCTAATGATGACTCCGGTGGTTGCAAAAATAAGACTGATTGTATTGAGGAATATGAGAAAATTACATGACTTCTCACGTGAAACTCGTTTAAGTTTAAGGTATCTATTTATAGTTTCAACTTCTTCGATTACCCGTCATTTAGAGTAAAAATTACTATGAAGCAAATCTCACGGCAATGTGTCTACTAGGGCAGAGGTGTAGCAATGCATCCCCTCTGTCAAAAAAATGGTCACTTCTGCTTTCCTAAACAAAAGGTGAGGACAGACAAAATCTGAAATTGTAGGCTTCAATGGGTGAAATCCTTCATCGTATATGTAGTCTATGTCTATAACCAGACTTCAGACTTAACTGACATTGAGGTTTATAAAAAGACACAACATACACAAAAGGGCATAAACACAAATCATCCACACAGCAGCGTTATCAAGTCATCTACTAAGGTTACATCAGCTGTGCAAGCATAAAATATTAAAGAAGGTCTCCCCGCTCCACATAAAACAGGACTTTGACCAACTTGAAACTCTATGGTGTTTATTAAAACATAAACCCAGTATGGATTAATCTTACCACCTTCTAGTCAGTTGCCCTTGAATTTTGACTTATATCAAGAGATTTAAAAAATGTCTATATTTACTGTGTAATAGGGACAGATAGAAAGACTGGCCAGCCTGTCAGACTGGTCAGATGCCAAAACAGCCCCTTGGCCTTGAGTTATGTGTTAAGCCTCTGGTTCCATAACTTTCCTAATTAGGCAATTACTGTATGTTTTGGAGGCAGTGGGATGTGAAGCACAGATCTCCTTTTGACCCAGAGGGTAAAGGAACTGTTTGGCTACTTACCTCCTTCTTAGCAAGAGTCTCTATCCTGCACGTCATCTGTGCTGTTATTTTCACTGCTATAAACTTCATTTTTGAAGGATCTTTAATTATTAAAGCTCTTTTTTGAAGAAATACAGAAAAGTAGGACTATAACCGTACACCATATAAAGTCTCAAAAATGATTGGATAGAGTTCTCTAAGCTTTGAGCCAGTGTAGCACTCGCATGCCACTTCTTATTTAGGATACAATGTGTCTCAGCCTCAGAGTTCTTTAACAGATCACAGGAGAAGAAATGAATCAATCGAGCCGTATTTGTGAGGTTCATTTACATAGTGCCTTTATGAGTTCAAAAGTGCTTCACAAGTCAGAATAAATGACACAGACATTCTTCAATCAATAAAGTGACACCTAGTCATCAATAGCAGGCCTGTCTTTACTAATAAGCTTTCAGACACTTTAAAACACTCTAAATGGCTGACTAATCAACCCAGCAAGGCCGTTCTGAATCCTAAAGGCTGAGGTGCAGAAACTTCTTTAATATTATTTTTCAATTTGAGAATAAATCAACGAGCCTTGGTGAGATGCCCTTGTCCTAACTGTACTGGATTAAGGGCACTGTTACATGGCCAACAGCATGTGACCTCACTCCCTTTTTGACTTGTTCCTCTGTAGGTAATCACCTAATCAACATCACCTGCTTTACCCAGCAACTGAATGATCAGCACCTGAGAGGCTCCATACACACACACACACACACACACACACACACACACACACACACACACACACACACACACACACACACACACACACACACACACACACACACACACACACACACACACACACACACACACACACACACCAACTCTGCAGCAACAGTTCTCTGCCACTCATGTTGGATCATCATCCTCTGTCAGTTTTTGTTTTGGAACGTTGTGCAGAAAGGTTTGTGGTGAGGTTGGACTAGGTAAGTTGGGGTTCCCCTACATTTGCTACACCTACTTAGTTAACTTTGTCAGAAACACTAGGTAAGTGTGGTTTGTGCCACCCATGTACTTTTCGCTTTCAATATTTTGTGGAGAAGTTGGTTAGGTTTGTGTTTGAATTTATTTTTAAGAGATTAGAGACTAGTTAGGTCTGGTTTTGTTTTGTTGAGTTTATTTGTTTGGCACAGCCACTTTGTCCAATCCTCACCACCACCTTGTTCCTCAGTTCTCTTTTGTTGTTATAAAATAAAAAAAGTCTTATTGATTGCAACGGCTCTTTGGCTTTGTCGTTTCTTTGGTTGTCAATTACTTCTCTGCTGTTACCAGGGATGGAAAAGCACAGATAACATTTGATCCTGTAAGCAGTAGGACAGAAAAAAATATGATACTTAAAAATGACCACATACAGTAGATGCTGTCATGCAATACAATGAATCATTCCTTAATCAATATCACTCATTGATTTTTAATAGAAGTGACGATTAAACACAATTTTTGAGGCTCTGGTTTTGGTGTTCCTGATGTTTTTTTTCCTCACATTTATGTGCCTACACTTTAGAGAAGTGACCTTGCATTCAGTTGAGTTGTTGATCTAATTTGTGTGAGACTTGACTGGAATAATAAGCAAAGAACACAACTGCGGTTTGTGCAATTTATTCAGATGAATTTCGGTTTTGTCCCAGATCCCCCCCACTCCAAAGTACAGAACCTAAAGCCCAAGTTAAAAGAAAATGAATCTGTTTACCTTAAATACCTCCAACCCTACCAGAAATAACTCATGAACAATCACCAAATTAGGGTCGAGTTTGTCATCTGTGCTCATTGCCGCTTAATTTGTCCGATGAAATACCTCAAATCCCTCAAATCCAGGGATTAACCTGTGGACAATTGAGATTTGCATTGCAGCAAAACATCCATGATCAACTGAGATGATGAGTACCATAAGTCTCCCCCCCCCCCCCCCCCCCCCTAAGAGGCTTATATATCATGCAGGTTATTTAGTTCTTCATCTGTCTGGATATATGGATTTTACAGTGTCAAGCATGTGGTGAAGGGCAAAGGTTTCTAGAGGACAAATAGAAAAAGCGAATGTTTGAATATTACAGTATTTCTGTTAGAAAAGTAAAGCACATGTTAGGGATAACATATCATACAATGATTACAATTGAAATACAGCTGAAAAATATTTGTTGGCAGTATCTTACACACAACTGTAGAGGCATAAAAAGTATACAAAGGGATGAATGGAAATACCTCAACGATTGAAATACTCAATAGATTGCATTGTGACGCTTCAGCTTTGTAAATTGATATTAGAAAAAATGTACTATGTTTGCAGACCAATAGCCAAAACAGTGACAGCAATGGCAGAGTTTAAAACATTGTGTCCTTCAGATCTTGTGCACATGTTTGCACTCAAGCCTGCTTAAATGCCACTTAACCCTTTTTGCTAATCAGGAATGTGTTAAAACAGAGACATAAGGTGAAGATGAGTGCAATGCTTCTCACATGCTCATTTAATGACAACTGTCCAGAAAAGACGACATTTTAATTAAAAGCCAGTTGTACTTAATCTTTAAGTTACAAAACTTTTGATCACAATTCAGTTCCTGTGAAATTATCTAGTTAAGGCAAAATGGTCTACCAATTTCTTGACTTGAAATCAAAAATACTTTATCAAAAGTTGAATCCACAGAAAATATTGAGTTAAATGAATTCATCCATTTAAATTGAATATAAATATTTCTATTTGAGTCAACTAAAACCAGTTTAGTTTATACACTGATTCTCTTTGCTTTTGTGGAAACTTTCAACTTCCTTTCAAATAAAAATTAAATAAAAAGGTATCATCTCTACAGGTATTTCGTTTTAACATAGAAAACAACCAACTTAAGTTCTTCAACCTTTAATAGCAGATCAGATCAAATAGCACATCTAAACATTTACAAATGTTTTTACCTAAAATACTGTGCTGACGTGTTGGTAAAAACATTTCCACCCAAGAATGTGCAAAAACCAGATGTCTTTCTTTTCGGTCACTTTTCTCAGCATTTTCAGATGCAATAAACTTGTAAAATCAATATTTACACATTTAATGAGGTGATCTTACTGTGGTAAAACAAACACTTCAGAAAAGATCAGAGACAATGTCCAAATATTTCTTGGCAGCTCTCAGAAAACTCCTGACCTCAGTGTAGTGTCTAGACAGCTTTTACGAAGAAGTTTTTTTCTCAGTCCATGGAGCCTTGCAGGGGGGCAGTGGTCACCACTGATATTCATTAGGTTCTTCTGTATGACTTTAAATGTGCACTTCCTTTTGGTAATCAATGTAATTGCATACAGCAGAACCATGAGCATAGCTACCATGTGCAAATAGTCCTTCCATCCTTGCCTGCTCGACAGGGGTTACTGCAGCTAGATGTTTGTTCTGACCTTCGAATCCGAAAAAAAAATTGAGCATGGAGCGAGAAAGTCAACACAAAGAGCCACATCCTCTTTCAGAGAGGGGTGAGGTCAGCTACAGACACAGAAACAGCCTGTTCTGAGCAGATCGTCACTGGATATGTTAATATCCGCAGATATTATCGGCTGGCTGATTTATCGGCTGGCTGATTTATCGGTCGAGCTCTGGATGATAGTGCAATTAAAAGTGCAGCCTTTGCATGCAACTGACATATAACCACATAGTCTACAGGTTGATCCAAACCAATCGCAGTAAAATGTACTCACGCTGTGTGAGAAAGCATTGCTTGTCTGCATAAATAAAATCTTATTGCGATAAATTCTGACGATAGCGCTGTGATTGTTGCAAATCCTTTCATTGGGATAACGATGTAACGGCACTTATTTGCACAGCCCTATAGCCGACCCTTATCTATGTTTTAATTGTATTCTTTTAAAGGAGGATAATTATGATTCCCAAGAGGTGGAGAATCTCAAGACCCTGGTGTCCCACTTCCGTCAGCTCCTGGTCCTGCACAAGAAATACAACTGCAGACTTTCACTTTCAATCTTTGAGAAGGTGTGTCTTTTATGAAAAACCCATTATACTAAATACAAGTGTACGACGGAGGATTAGGGCCACGTTAAAAAAAAAAATCTAAACATTTTGAGATTAATTTTTTTTTAAACGTGGCCCTAATCTTCCGTCGTACAAGTGTATAAGATTTAAGACAGAGATAATGCTTTGTGGTGGTGTGTTAATTAATTAAACTGTATTGGAATATATCTTTACTGCCTAGTCCGTTTTATAAGTTTATCACTGATGTTTTTCCGACTGCATTTTAAGCTGGTTTTGGCTGTAATCATTCTAATTGAACTGACTTTGATAGGGAAGTGTACGGAGTGTGGAGTTCTTAATGCTGGACAAAGAGCCACAGTGGAGAGCAGTATCCTGCCTCATGACGAGCTTCTTCTACAGTATATCAAGGTAAAACAACACCACTGCTGGAACATTAACCCTTGTGCCCTCCTCAGATTTATTTATATCTTTCTGTTGTGAAGTTAAACAACTTCCGACTTACTCAAAACTACCAAATATTCAATTATTTTCAGGATTGTAACCCTTTAAATGCTAGGTTATTAGTTGGATGGCGATTAGAGTCTTGAATATGTTAAAGACTAATAACAAAGTTGATTTGATTGCATTCTTCTATGTACCCTCTGGACACCTTTGTGGCCAAAATGTACACACAAAATCTGCAATAAAATTGCATTTGTGTTTTGATGTTTTTTCTGCTTTTCTTTTCTGCTCTTTTTTTTTTTTTACAGCTTTTGACGGTAGCGAAAGAGTGACTCGCCCCCGGTCTCGGGTCGGTGAGAGACAGGGTGCTTCGGGAGAAATCTCGCGCGAATCTGAGTGATGGGTGTGTCGGAATCATTGTGAATAGGTAGTCAGTTTTTCAGCCCTGGTAAAATAAATACTCCTCTCTATCTCATATAGAGCTCGCCATTTTTTAGTTAATATGAATCACTTTTCAAAGTTGGAAAACTTTCAATTAGTTGAGGTGACATAAATGTATAATATTGAGTTAACGCAACATTTTCATAGACTTGAAGTAAAGCTAACTTAGAATTTTATGTTATCATGACTTTTTTGTTTTTAAAGTGTGTAGGCATTATGCTTTTGTTTGCATAAATGCAGGGACAACATTGCTGTTACTCAAGAAAATAAAATCTTTAAGGTGTTTTTTGTGCCTATCATTGCAGTTCGAGTAATGTTGTGCCTTAATTGTAAATTGGCTGTGTACTGGGGAAGAATGGAGGTGGAAAGCTAACAAGGCAATGGCCTTAACTAACAGTGATCACCTGACGATGATAAAGCCTTTAGTAGGCCAATTTCTACGAACATATCTACACACAAGGCTCTTATGACGCCTTCAAATTCAACCCCATTCTTACTAATATAGGCCTATTAGTTGTCACTCAGAATATAACAATGACCAATGCACAAGTAAGGCCAGAAGTCCTTAATTGCTAACTGCTGGCTTTATCAAAGGCCCTGAAAAGTTAGCTGTTGCTTCCAGAGGCTTTATTGTCACCAGGCAGACCAAAGCTGATGATGTTTGTCAAAATCCCGTCTTTTACACAAGTGGCTTGTGAAAAACTTTTTCTACGCTGAAATGTAGGAAGCATTGCCTCAAGAGCAAAATTTCACTGGATTCAGAGGCTCTAATCCTGATGAAGACAGAGATACAAATCCTGAAACAACTGTACTGTGATACTGTGATGATGTGCATGACAAGGTTTGCAGCTTGCCGACTAGTCCTTCATAAAGGTAAGACCTATCAATATATTATTACCGTGGCTGTGTAGTGCTCTCTTCTTATTCTTATAAAGTAGGCCTAACTGTAAGAACTGTGGCTGTGTTCAGTGATATTCTTTTGTAGTTACTGTAATATGCATCTGGCTGTGTGCACTCGCTCTATTCGTTTTCTTATTCATTTAAGGTATAAAGCATTGTTCATGTGTGCAGTGCTGTTTATTATTCTGGTGTGGGCAAAGCTGATTAGTCATGTAAATGTTCAACTCATTTCTCTTGTCATATTATGAGGTTAATGTAATATGGCTGTTACCGTGTGCATTACTCTTTACTATTTCTTAGTTGTTGTAAGAAGCACTGTAGCTCTGTCTCATTCTTATGAAGTTACTGTGCTATGCTCTGTGACTGTTTGGCATTGCCCTTTTCATTTTCTCCTATTATGTGCTGTGTCTGTGCACAGTGTTTTTCTCTAGCCTGTTTGAAGCTACTTGATATGCACATACAGCTGCGTGCAGTGCTCTTGTCAGATTGTTATAAAGTGAGCATGTGTCAAGTTCGTACATACAGTAGTCAAGGTAGTCTAACCCTAACCCTTTTCGTAATTTACGAAATTCAATAATCTTTAATATGGGACAGGTTATATTAAATTTGTTTGTTTTTACTGTTTTCTTCTAAAATGTGATGAAGTTTTCTTCTTGTTTTTTGATATTTTTCTTTGGTCTGATTGGATTGTGGATATGCTGCAGGACGAGGTTGTGCTTAAGAAATCATCATCTTTGTCATTGTAGATTAAAAGGCAAAATGCTTTAACACCTAGCCTAGAGAGTAAAAATGTGTTAAAAAAAGATTGAAATGCATGAGAGCGATTGTCTTCACCAGAGGAAAAAACAGTGTTTGTAGTTTTATTGAATACTTAGGAGGACTTATGTTGTCTGGACAAGCATCTCTTGTGGATCTGTGGGTAGTGATTGCTCTCTCACATTTGCCAAGGCTGGAGCCATGTCAACTTGTATTTAACTGACACAGAAAAGGTTAGAGATGAGGAAGGGTTGGATGGGTTTGCATACAAAGCAAGTGACATCATGTTAGTACTATTCACACTGCCTCCAGCTAATCAGTTTGTAGTTCTTCAAGAGATCTTTTTTTTTTTTTGCTGAACCCAGATTTGCCTGCACTGGGAATCCGAAAAAGGAAGTAATTGCCCCAATTTTGTGCATGCACGCTCACAAACCACTGAATCAAAGAGCTTTTAACTGTGCAGAAAAATAACAGAATGGTTTGTCTTTAAATATCAGGGATTTGACAAGGACTCGCTCGAATAAAAAGGTGAAATATTTTGCAAGTTTTCCTTTTTTTACTTTGAGGAACGAAGATTAAACAAATCCTTACAACTCTTTATATTTCACGATTGAACGTAGAGTTGGATGAACCAGTGTCATATGGTGGATGAGTGTTGGTTCTTGCTAATAGAAAAACCTGAGACTAAATGAGCCACATCATGAGCCCTTATCTCTCTGCCCACCTGTTCCTATTTGTGTCTCTGTGCCCTTTAATCAAAGCCCTCTCTATATCTCCACGCCTTTACCTGTCTTTCTGTGTCTGTATTTTTGTGTGTTATTGCACCAGTTTCTCTGCCTGCAGCTGTCAGGTTCAAAACCACAAGCACAGGGATTAATGCATACTCTTTTTTTTCTTTTTCCGTTGCCCTTTTATTGCTACTCAGTAGTGTATGTAATGCCTCTTTTCGCTCTTTTAGCCTCCTGAAATGATAAAAAAAATTAGCATGAGATTTAAAGTATGTCGAATGAGCACAGCGAGAGAGCGTAATGCATAGTGTTGGTGGGAGTACATAGTTCTGGAATGCCGTTAAATTATCATATAGGAGATCAGTGATCAATCAAAGAGAGCAAATAAGAGAAATTATGATGCACTGTTTTTTTTTTCCTCCTGGAAAACGGTTGCACAATTTCTTCTCCAAATTTGGTTAGCAGACTTAGTTCCTCTTGACAGAAGGAACAGCTTCCTGAAATGCATCAGTGGCTGATATTAACAAGGAGCGCTCATCTGGCACTTCATTAACTCAGTGTGATGCTCCATCTCGGACAGGCAGCAAGGCTGTCAGACCATGTAGGGCAGATCCCTTTAAAGCCTTTTATACTTCCAAGAGACACTTTACTTGGGCAAACCTACAAACTAGTTAGATACTCATTCCCTTACTTTGCACGAGGAATAAAAGTCTCATTTAGTACATGTTTACCTGTATTTTCTGTTCAAGTCTTGCTGATATTACAACCGAGACTCCCACAAAATGAAGAAAAACAAAGTAATACACTGGAGAAATGCTCAAAAATATGATTCAGAAATAGCATGAAGCTTTTTGATGTTTCTTAATACTGGTACTTTTGATGCACCCAAAGATGATTGTACAAACATGATGAATAATTACTTCAACATCAGTAGTTTCCCTTCTTGATCCCATCCTGGCAGAAGAAGACAACAAATAACTGAGTGAAAGAGAAACATCAGGTATGAGTTATAGCAGTGGTTCCAAACTTTCTTTTCCCCTTAAAGCTCACCTACTTTGATCCAAGAAAGCTGAGCCCCCTCTTTTGTGACTTGTTGTGGCTCTATACTTAAAAATTTTTTGAAAGGTAAACATTGTCAGCAGAAATAATGTATTGCAAGTCAAATCAATCTGTTTTCCACACATACATGATACTTAGTTGGGCCGCCCAGGTATACATATGCCAGCTCAGGTAATATTGTGGACCTTTCTAAAAATCCATCACGTGCGTGCACAAGATAAATATAAAGAGAACTGGTATGTCCCTCCAGTTAATACAATGATTGAGGTGGGGATGTCTCTTGTAGAAACTTGGGCTTATCATACCTTCGTTTTAATATTTTTCTGCAGCCACTTACTGCCAATATGTCTTGCACTTTAAGTTTATAATGATTGTTGTGGTGTGTCATCTTCAACGACCCTCCACCAGCTACATTGCTTTTCATTGCTTAATACACCAAAACTATGATTTCTGTTTTAAAATGCTATCTAACTATTTTTACGGGAAGAAGGAATGTTTTTTCGAACTCTTGCCCAATATTTTTCCATCAATGTGGCTCCTGAGTTGGGCAAGGTTAAGTACCACTGCCCTTTATCCAGACTGTAACTGTTAAAGAACATTGGGTTTCCCCAACACTCTGTTCACATTCCTTTGAGGGTCCATGAAGTTCTGCTCTGTTTCAAGAGAGCCAACAGAGGAATATAAGTCAACTGGGATAAGACAAGCAAGTAGAGAGGGTCTCAGTGGTCTCTGAATTAGGACATTGTTTGACGTGATGTTCCAGCTGGCCTTGTGAATGGTATTTGTAAATGGACTTGAGCTTGTATAGCGTTTTTCTAGCCGTCCGACTACTCAAAGCACTTTCACACACTGATGGCAGTGGTTGCTATGTAAAGTGGCCATCAGAAGTAACTAATCCCATTCATACACATTAATACACATATTAACACATACACATTAATAAACTTGTCTTGCCCAAGTACACATTGGACATGTGGCTGCAGGAGCTGAGGATCAAACCCCCAACTTTCCAGTTGAGAGGCGATCGACTCTACCAACTGAGCCACAGCCACCCTAGTAATAGTAAACTAATAGGAGGATAATTTTGCATGCTTGTTGGTCAGTACTTCCTTTTCATTTTCCAATGCTGTTGGACTCATATAAAGCATATAAAGCAGCTTGAACATGATCATTTTCATGTACAATAACCATTGATTGGCAAAATGAAGTGAGGGTTGCTTCACAAGTTTCTCGTCTTTGAGTCTGCACTATGACCATAAAGGTTGATATTTGCTGTGAGGATGGTGAAACTGTCTTTGATACACTCATAATTTAGACGGTATAAAATGTTTATTATTCAACAATCCAAAAAGAATCTAGACTTAAGTAATGCACTTTGTGTCACTTTTGCCATATTAGTATTAAGGTTAAGACCTATACTTAGTTAGTGTTAATTCAAGCAATTTCATCAAACTTGAATTATACATGTTTGCACAGACTGCAGGTGTAACAGTTCAATATATGTGTATGTAACAGTGTATCACTGCAAATTAATTTGTAAAAAAACTCACCTCCACTTTGCAGGTGAAACATTGTATCATGCAGAGATTCTGGTTTACACATCTCAGCATGGTTCGTATTAAGTCTCGTTTGTGCTAATGGTTTTTTGCACCCTTGAAAACAAACTGCACGGAATTTTTGGAATTAAAAATATAGTCAAAACAGGTTTGTCCTGGAATTGTTCTGACGTTGTTTAACACTAAAAAGAGCTCTAAAAAAACTGCTACTCTTGCATCTGCTAATTAGGCTAAGGCCTGTCCATTAGACGCCAAAAGGGATGCAGAAGAGCAGCATTCCACAGTAGCGTCACTCATAAGCATGTTGCTGGCAGCTGAAGAGAGTTATTTGAACAGTGCTGTATTGTAAATGAGTGGCTCCATGCTTACTGTCACTGTCAGAAACAAGTCTTTGAAGATGTTTAATGATGGCATTTGAATGAAGCGGCTGTTAATCCAAAAGCTTCAGTAGAGTGAAGACTGTCTGCTCTCGGATGGGCAACAGACATTGCAGGCATGTATTTTACTACTCCGTAAAGTCTTTGCTTGCTCTGTTTTTGTGAAGTAAAAACTGTTCTGGGCTGGAACTTCAACATGCAATTTAAATTGTCACGGTTTACATATTTCATTCAAACCTTTAGATATCTAGCTCAAAGTATCGATTAACAGTGTCAGACATACTAACCCTGACATACTGTAAGAAGGAATCAGATTTTGTTGAAACACTGTCCAACTTAATTGCTTTAGGGTTGGATTCGGGGATAAATACAGTGGCAGGATATGAAGCTTTTAAACTGTCAGCAGTAGTGGAAAAGAATGTCTTGCTCACTAAGACTTTGCAGCAGTTAATTCCCTTGAAGCCTGTCTGTATTTTGCTGAGATGATGCTGAGATGAAAAAATAGCGTCAAAGGAATGAACCAAATTAGTAACGTAATCTAAAGCAGGATCAAAAGAGTGCTATTCGATTGTATTTAGTTGCATCACAGCAAATGAAAGATGTTTTAAGATCAAAGGCAGTGATTTTCAGCGGGAAAATATGGAGATGCATTATTGAAGATGGTGAACAAAGTGTGTGTGCCGGAGGTGTGTGTGTGTGTGTGTGTGTGTGTGTGTGTGTGTGGGGAGGGGGGGTCGTATTTGATGTCATAACTTGGGAAATGTAGCCTCTCCTATTCAGCAGTACTGCGTAACCTGACCTGGGCCTTTCATTGTGTCTTTATTTGTTTGATTTCAGGGCCAGGACACTACAATAAAGCCAATCTGGAAATGGGATCGGGCTGTGACTGATGGTAATTACTTGCTGTCTACACCATTAAGAATTTAATGTAATTTCAGATAGACTTTCCTGGAGAGAGGGACAGAGAGAGACAGAGGGAGAGAGAGAGAGAGAGAGAGAGAGAGAATGACATAGACTTTGCAGGGGCATATCTGAGTCTCAGATCTGTATGGTACATTTTCAGCATAAAGATATATACATACCTCTAAATGTGTGCAGCTCTTTCTTTCTGACCAGAAGGTCTTAACATATTCTCTGTCCCTGGAATTATCACTTTTTAATAGCCTGCATATAGTTGAAATTACAGAATACTAATCCCCGATGGGTCACAAAGAGTTCAAGAACCTGATTTAAGCCAGGTCACCCCTACACTGTCCATTCTGCTCTGTTGTGAAGAAGACAGCCTGGCTGTCAGCAGGATTACTGCAACAGGAGGTGATCAGTCATGTGGAAAAGCTGTGGACCGTCTCGGCCCCCTTTCCAGCTGTTTCCAGCCAAGTTTAACTCTGACTAAGAGACAGAGATAACTTAAGGACACCATTGAAGGTTAAAAACAATTAATGGGTTTGGGTTGAAGTTCATATGGAGGATAATGTTGACTAGTGGGCTGTATAGAACCAAGAACAATGTGATACTGTACAGTGTGATCTTGATTTACCAAATGCAGAACAGATTGCTGGTGATGCTGACACAATCATTTGATTTGTATTGCAGATGCCATTTCTGGATTTTATAGATGCCATAGATGTGATTTTATATCTAACCATTTGATTGTACATTTAGATCCCCCAATGTTTAATTTACAGCTAGAGATGCACTGATCTGCTGTTTTCAGTTCTGATCCGATTCACATACATGTGTAACGATAGCAATACTGATTCCAATTTTTTTTTAAATAATAAAAATAAAATAATCCCTAAAGAAATTAATTTGAACTTTGTGCTGGCTTCACATAAAAATAGGTAGCAGCAACAACTGTTAGGTTTTCAAGTTAAATGTTTTAAACTGAAGTGCAAGAATTGTAAGTTTTATCATAGCTGTTCAATCTTGTCTGACAACTTGATGTAGATGATTTGTGAGCATTTGCAGTTCAGTGTGAATGGCTTTTTAAGCAAGACTGTGCATGTTGAGAGTGTTTAATGTGCCAAATGATCTTTCTTCTTAAGATTTAATTTATTGGCTTTTTTTTTTGCCTTTATTGTAGAGTGGATAGAGTTTGAATTCAGAGAGAGAGAGAGTGGGGAATGACATGCGGGAAAGGAGCCAAAGGTCGGGGTAGAACCCAGACCACTTGCTTAGAGGACTAAAGACTCCGTACATGGGACCCGCTCACCATCCGCTAGGCTACAGGTGCCATGGATTGGCACTGTCAGTACGACAACGATACATACATGACGTCAACATCAGACCCGATACTGATATTAGGTTGGTCCCATCTCTATATACAATCATCATTAGCAGGAACCTTTTGCTCATGGTTTACTATTTTAATTTCTTAGAGTGGTGCAAAATTGATCATCTAATGCCTTTGGTAAACTGCTGAATTTTGATCACATGAGACCTTGACATCAAAGTTTGACTCTTATACCTCTAAACAAGTTGATAGATTGCCATTCAGTTATTAACTCATTTGTGTTCGGTTTTTAAAGTTTTTTTTCACTTTGGTAATCCCTTGTTTGATCCTCTGGTAGCCTACCATCATTAGGGTCAACGTTTCAATTTTAACAAAAACTGTAACACTCCCTTTTGTGTCAATGGCTTAGTAGAAATGTTAGGGTTTGTCAATTCATAAAACTAAGACGATAAACATGTCAACAAACCTGCTAAACATATATGTGTCAATGTTTTAATTGTTAGCTTAATGACACCAGAAAATTGGCTAAATTACCATCTGACTTCCCAACTGCTTGTGGTCATGTGAAAAAGTGCTGTTTAGTGTTGTGTTTTTAAGGTGTATAGTTTGTGATGTTGCTGTACCTAGTCTAGCACATCAATGTCTTCTGTCCTCTCAGTTCAGTTTGGATTACAACAGGTGTTAAAAACTGGGTGCACACCAAATTGCATCGACAAACAATCACTGCAATGAATGGGCAACATAGCAGTTGGCTGCAAGGCTGGGTTGCTAGTTCAAACATTGAATTAACACCACTTGGTGCAACACAATTCACAAGCATTTGGTATGACATGGTTTTGTGGCAAACACTTCACATTTGTCAGAAATATGAACCACATAGCTTGTTTTAATATTGATGCAAAAAAAAGGTTTGCATGAATAGCAACCATCTCAGTTGCTTACAGAAATGCCTCAATGCTGTTGGAACCTGCAGCGATTTCTCTGAACAGGACGGATCCTAGACAAATCTGAGAGAGCAAATTAAACATGTACTTGCAGGTTAGTCTGGTGTCCAGGCTAGTAAACCTCACCTTGGAAAGCTAATAGGAGTAAAGAGATGGTTCATTGGAATAGAAGACATTATTTTATTTTATCCACCTATGTGTATCAAATTTACAAAATACCATAACCATAACTGCACTGGTTTACATTTGTATCCAACAAAATAGAGAACAAGCACAAATTGCCTATTTCATCTTTGTTGAGTTTATGATTATTAGTGCATTGTTTAGTGCACATATCTCCAACTTTTGCAAAGTGTGTTGATAAAATGTAAACCAGAACTAGTGTTTGTTATTGCCCATATGAGGGTACTACATCATCATAACAGGGTTTAAGCCATAATAGGCCTTAAGGGCCTGTAATATGACCAATTTTTAGTGTTTCTTATTTCAATAAGCCAAGGGAAATGACTAATTTAAAGGAGTGAGAAAGGGTGAGGCAGAAAGGTGATACAGTGAAATGAACCATACATTGTTATTGCAGCAATTAATCTTAAGCTTCTAATGTTTGCTTAGGGTAAAACAGTAATGTAGAATTGTGCAGAAACAGTTTTAAATGTTGTGTCACTTGGCTGCAAAGGACCATTGCCTGGAGAGTGGAGTTATTCATTGTTGGCAGATAGGGAATAAAACCCACCACATTATTGATTCTGCCTGATAAATGGGGAAGTTTGATCATGACGTAGTATCTGGTTTACCAATGGTGCAGCCTCTGAACTTGTAGTCCCATATACAGAAATTCTTGTGTGCTGTAATGATACAAAGCAAAGTATTTCTGCACGAGGGCATCAGAAAATGTGTTTGATGAAACTTAATCATGACATTTAAGGCATTCCTCTCTTTCTGTCTGTCTCACTCAGAAACACACATATTGTAGGCATGAGCATATTTACTTGGCTTCTTCTATTGATCTAAAACAACTTGACAAAACAGAGCCCTTTTGAACCTATTCAAGATGTTAACCATATTGCATGGACATCTGTTTTTCAAAGTAAATTTCTGTTAGCAATCCAAAATCAACAACACAAGCAAGTGACACTTGTTCTATTACGTAAGGCAGATAAAATGCATTTACTTAAGGTTATTCATTCTGATTCTTATATTGTCACCTGTCTTGAGGACATTATTGTGTGCATGCACAGTATGTGTATGATTATCTCCCTGCATATTCGTGTAATGCACTGTTTGGCCAATGGTGATTACTGAGGATTACACTGAGCTGTTTTTAGGCCCTGATGTGCTCTGTGCTTACATGACGGGCTTCCGTCCTGAAATGCTGATTATAACTTGAGACGCGTGTGTGAATACATTCTCAACAGGTTTGTTTGCATGTTTCCTGTTTCGTCAGGACCTCACCCGAACAGGTTTATAAGGACACATAGTACAACTGAGTTCCTCACATGGGAGTGTGCATAGTTAACAAGGACACAGAAATCCCTAAAAGCTTTCTGTCCAAACAACCTTTATATTGAGCATAAATTCCAGCTGTGAGAAAAAAAAAGAGCAGCTATGTCAAATAGAGGGCACTACAGTGTCATTCAGAAAGGATTTCTTAGGTGCTATACTTTGCAGTGTTGTGGTGGGGTGGTTCGACAGTGCAGTGATTGCCAATAACACTCAAGTAAGGTGAGAGATGTCACTTGGACTAAATTGATTGATCTTCAAATGTAACAGACAGGAGCAGCTGTAGTTATGAGTCAGCACAGTGTGTTTCTTTCAAAGTGTTACTCTCAGGTGTTACCCCGCCAGCTCTGGCCTGTGTGGGCGATCACAACAACAAGACAGGCTCTCAGGCTTTTCATCTGTAACTCTTTCATCTCCGAGGTACAATGCAGCTGTTAATTTATAACAGCACATTTAATCTTGTCTAAAGAGGATCTAATCCAAACAGGACTTGATTTGACTAAAATATACATAATCATTCATGCACTTGATAAAAGAGGACCAGATTGATTTTTTTTTTCTACTAATGTGAAGGCATCACTTTTGCCTTGGTCAGATGCAGCACATTTAAGATTCACTCATGGCCATTATTGTTTCATTTGAATAAAATGAAATACTGTAGCTGTTCTTCAGCTGTTCAGGTTCTTAGTTCAACATATTGGCCTGTTTTGTCATTTTTGCCATTTTTATTTTTATTAGACAGGGCAGCTCAGGAGAGGCAGGAAGTGCAGGGAGGAGACAGTAGGGACCTACATGCAGCAAAGATTCGAGGTCGGATTCAAACCCACAGCCACATGGGGCACTAAACACAACCGCCAGGCCATCAGCGTTGCCATTTTGGCTTGTTTTTTATGGCTGTAGTTGATATTAAAAGAATTTTGTCAGCATGAAAGGATGCGCTCATTATATTCACCCCTACGTTTTGTTTGATTGTGTAATGTATAACCTTCTGCTCTGTCTAAGAATGATCCCCTTCAATCCTAATCAAGTACAACTATTCTTTAACTGACACATTCATACAGGAGAAATATTAAAAAAATATAACATCTTTAATAATTACTTTGATTTCTTTCACAAACAGATTTTCACAGACACATTTAGAGTTGCACGGTTGTATAAAAGAGTGTGATGTATCACCCTGAAGCAGTTTTATGAGACAGAAGTCTGGACAAAATTCGTCTCGTTTGTTGTGTTTTTGCTAAGCAAAAATGGCCTTGAAAGGCTTCACAAACATGATACGTAACTGCCAAAAAAGCCTTCATAGAAAGTAGTACATCTGGATACTAAACATGGCTTTCACACATCATGCAATACTTTGAAAAGAAGTGTCTGAACCATAAGCCCATTTATCGGCTTTCCCAGGATTCTTAACCTCATCAATAGTATTACACTAATTTCAGTCCTTTAAAACCAGGCTACAAAAGACAACGATAAGCAATCAAAAGCTTTGAAGCAAACAGTACATTTTTTAAGGCTGGTCTGTTGTTTTCCATTTAAGAAAAATGATTGTCATACTCCTCAAACAGAACACAGGGCATTTTTGCATAATATGTCAGCATACACAACACAAGTGTAGAAATGGATGGGTATTGACACAGTGAACTCTCCATATGAGTTTTAAAAATTCTTTCAATAAATTATGAATGCTTTCTTTGTTAATCATACATAGCGACTTTACGAATATTGCTAAGCTTGAACAGACTAAGTATTTATGTAATCACTTTCCACACTGTTACTGTGGCAGATAGAGTATAGGACTGCAAATTGATTAAAAATATGAGGAAATAAAGTCTTAAACTGTTGTTTGTTACAATTCATACCAATGCAAACATTTTTTATATAAACTTGTAAAACATTCAATACAATATATTTATACATAGGACCTTACATTGAGTAATCGTCAAAGAGTTGCTTCTATGACCTTGTAATAAAGCTGTTATTACCTTGAAGCAGTCTCAAAAACTTCTTTACTTTGGTCTTTTGATGCCAAACATCTGATTATGAGTCATGGATCATAAATATAATTGAAGGTAGAATTGAATGTTTGCCTGTGATAATATTGCAGTAATAGCAATCATATGACAAAGGCAGAAAAAGCAACTTCATTTAAGAATTACACTTCTCACAGTGAGTTTTGTAAACATTCATGTAAACAGTGATTTTGGATGTGTGGACTACTCGAAATCAGATATTTGAGATCTGCCTGAGCCTCTTGTTTACAACCTGCATTGAGTCATTCTTCATTTTTAATGGTATCTCCACTTCTGATCTTTTCTTTCGCTGCCTTTTATATCTCTTGCAGCATATGTAAGATGTCAGTGTGACAACTGAGAAGAAAAGCCCCAGACATGTCACTGAAAGAGCAATGAGGATAGGCTGACAGGGGAACAACTCATACCTCTCAGGTCCATCTGTCATCTGCCCAACATACCAGGGCCTTTCCTCTACCTCAATGTCAGCCTCTCTGGTCAGAAGACTCTGGATGTAGCTCTCGTTGCTCACAGTTTCATTGACAAAGAAGTTAACCATAACTGTTGAGTAAAGGGGCTCAGGCTGACCATGATCGCTGACCTTCACCAAAAGGCTGTAGAGACCCCGGTTACTAAGTTCCCTCTTTAAAGTGATATTTCCCGTTTCGGAGTCTATGGCAAATGACCCTGGTTCTCCACCTTTCCTCTTAATGATACTGTAAGCAATCACAGCATTCATGCCTGTATCCTTGTCCACAGCATAGACCTCTGTGATTGATGTCCCTGGTACTGTGTTGGGAAGTACTAGCATGTAAGACTGATTAGACTGGGGAAAGAGGACAATAGGTGGGTTGTCATTTACATCCAACAATAGCACATTCACCATAGTGACACTTGAAAGTGCAGGCTCTCCACCATCGATTGCCTCAATCCACAGCTGGTATGTCCCTTGTTGCTCACGGTCAAGAGAGGTCCTGGCCCTCAGTGCCCCTCTGCCTGTGTCTATCATAAAAATGTCACTTCCATTGAGAATTGAAAGGGCCACCCAACCATTTTCCCCAGCATCTGCATCCGTTACAGAGAGAACCCCGATCTCACCGTACCCCGGGAAGTTCTCTGGAACAAAGAATGTGAAGTCCTTGTTGATGAAGCGTGGACTGTTGTCATTGCGGTCCTCAACAGTCAACACCACAGTTGCAATCGACTCTCTCCTTGGTGTTCCCTGGTCAACTGCTCTTACGATGAACCGGTATGTCTCCTTCTCCTCACGGTCCAGCGATGTGGTCACTGTCAGAACACCAGTCACACGGTCCACAACAAATATCCCCGGGGCGTCTCCTCCAAGGAGATAGATGACATCCCCTCGGCTTTCACTGTCCGGGTCTGAGGCTTGGAGCTGGGTCAGAAAGGTGTTTGGTGAATTGTTCTCCTCCAAAGACAATTTAACCAAAGACTGCTGAAACATTGGTGCATTGTCATTCTCATCCAATATCTGCACCTTGAGAAAAGTCTTAATGACAAGGTCTCCGTGATTCTTCACAACCACGATAAGCTCATACTCATGTGTTTTCTCATAATCCAAGGGCTCTGTAGTCTCCAGAAGGTATTCATTTTTTAAAAGCTGGTAGGGGACAAGTCTGAATGGACCAGTCCCTTCCAAATGACAGTCCACCCTCTGGTTCAAATCGATGTTCTTGACAGTAAAAAAAGCAATCGGAGACAACGCTGGCTCAGACTCTTTTATAGTTACTACCCCATCCTTCTCAGATGCAATGTACCTGGGCACGAGTGCAGGGGGTCCAGTTATGACTTTGATGATATGGACAGCAACAGTGGCAACAGCAGGGATACAACCAGGACCATTTGCCAGAATGGTGAGTTTGTAGAATGTGTTTGTGCCAGGGTCTATTTTCCCTGCTAGCTTGATCACCCCTGTGATTCTGTCCAAATGGAACAAGCTCCTGGTGTCCCTTGGCACACGTTCGCTGTAAGCATAGCTGATCTGAGCATTAGCACCAAGGTCAGGGTCAAAAGCATGCAGACGGGCCAAATGTGCCCCTTTGGTTGTATTCCCATGCAGAGTGATGTTAATATGTGACTCTGTGAATCGGGGGCAGTTATCGTTCACATCTGTGATTACAATTTTTAAAGTAGCTGCACCCAGTAGAGGAGGGGTCCCTCCATCCTCTGCGATGATATCTGTGATGAATTCAGCCTGGGTCTCCCTGTCCAAAGCCTCTGTGACAATGAGGAAGGGTGTCCGCTCACCCCCCTCATTCTCTTCAACATCCAGTGTGAACATGCCAAAGTCATTAACAAGCCAGTATGTCTGCACTCCATGAAGACCCAGGTCTGGATCAACCGCAGAGTGCTCCACAGCATAACGAGCATTGATGGGTGTATTTTCTGGAACAGATATACAGATCTCATCAACGGGAAACTTTGGCCTGTTGTCATTGACATCCTCAACGTATATTTTAACTTTGATGAGCTGGAAGTACTGTTGAGGCAAAATAAACACATCCAGGGAGAGGATACATCCCCTTCCCCCAGAGTTATCAGGACAGAGCGTCTCCCTGTCAATTTCAGTGGCAGATGTGTAAAGCTCTCCCGTGGTATTATTCAGGTTCACGTACTGATCACTGACCTTCTTCTGCGGCAGATTGAATATAAAGGGGGGCTCAACAGTGACGTCCAAATTTAGGTCTACTGCAATGGCCCCTATGAAGGTCCCCCTCGGTAATCCCTCCTTTATCTTATAGATGAGCTCTTTTGCTTGGCTGAAATTTGCAAAACAGGAAAGAGGGCTGGTGTAAAGCAAGAGGATGCACAATCCCTGTAATACAAGATAATTAAAGATATTAAAGTTTAATCAAAGAGTTGCATGATATTATACTAAATAGTATTTAAAAGTGCTATTGAGTTTTACAACTAGTTGCAGGGCTCCTTTAAAAACGGCACCAGTGATTTGAACTGTAATCATTACACTCTACTCCCACAATTATCTCTTTAGCCTATGAAAAGAAGATGTGTTAACATTACATTAAGTCCTTCAAAAAATAATCTGAGAGTAAAAACAGGACTGTGTAGAAAAAGAGCCATGTAATATTTCAGCATTTAAAAAAAACCCACTTGATTTAACGTTAAAGTGTATTCTGTCTTGAAAATGAATCATCATAAAACTTACCCAAATTCCTCCTTTTTTTCTAAGGCTGGGGTGTTTGCTGTTGAACATGTTTATGTCCGAGTCCAGCACTTTCCACTCAGAGCAGGAAGAACAGCAGCCTAAGTAACGCAGGCATTTTGAGAGTTGAGCAGCACAGACCTCTGCTGAGTGCTATGCCTTATTGCTATCTGACTTGAACAAGTCATTCATCCCAGTGCTGGCTCAGGACACTCCCACCATATGCAAATCAGCCCCTCATGTTAACCAATGAGAGCCCACGGCCACTGGGAAATCTACTTGAGTTCACAGATTCCTTTTTCATGTGCACTATCAAAGCACATCGTCCCACACCTGCACTTTTCTTTCACACCCATGTTGTCACAAGCAGCTGCATTCCTTGTATTCCTGCGGCAGAATGAAAACATATGATTACCAACTGAGCTTATGATGACACGAGAGACTAAGCAAGATGTTAAATATCCACAGTAGAGGGATTACTTTAATCCAGCATTAGTTAAAAATCACTGCTGAAAAAAAAAACTACAGAATGAATTGAAGAAAATGTTTTATGATATAATGATGATGATTTTTTTTACAACACCTAAACCTTGCCTGTTCTTTTTTTTTTGGATGCATGGATTGATATGTTGATTCAGTGCAGCTCAAACCGGGTTTTGCTCAGTTTGCAGTCATTGCAAACAATAACAAAACTGTGAAATGATTGTAATGTTTAGTCTAGTCTAGACAATAAATGCATAACAATAATTGAAAATGTGCAAAAATATAATAAACCAAGCACAGAGGTGATCTTGGCATCATAAGTGGTGCGATGGTCTGATTCTGGATTGAGCCTTTAACTAAATCAACCCGCTAATCCTCATGTGTTCTAAATGCGGGGCCAGCTGTTTGTGGGGATTGGAAGCATACTGCTCAGAGAAATTGAGTGATTGAAGTTCTCTGGTAAAGGGCGGATTGAGACGGTCACACACTCTCATTTTGTCTCACACTGCATCACAAGTGCCTGTTGGAAAAGATAATAACAGCATCTGAGCATTATGCCTTTCCTTTAACTCATGGTCACATCATATTAACAGACAAAATCATTATTTTCTATGAGACACTATGTGTGAACTGTATTTTTTAGTGACAGGGCAACAATATTTTGCTTTGGATATTCTACAAACCCATTATACATTCAGTATTCAGAGTTTTTCGTGTATGTCCTTAGTTCAGAAATATTTCTGAAAACACAGACGTCAGTGAGAGTGGGCTGGAAGGCTGTAGAGCGTGGGAAAGCTGCAGATGAGGGAAATGAGAGTCATTTGAGAGCTGCCTTGAGGTGCAAAGTCTGAGGTGTTCGACTACAGATCATCAGTGAGGATATGGCCAGAGCAGAAGCTTTAGATCAGTGGTTCTCAACTATTGGGTTGTGGACTTGTTTACAGTTGGTCGCAAATTACATTGTGCCAGAAATTGTTAAGTTGTTTCAGACATTTTTATTGTGTTACTTCTCTTTGTTCTTTCACGTTTTCCATCTGAGGTCCAAACTACACTATTTTTCATTAAATAAATCTGACTGGTTTAAAAATATCTAAAATTTGGGTCCTGAGTTGGTAATGGGGCCTGAGTCGAGACCAGTTGAGAGCCACTGCTTTAGAAGACACAAAATAAACATTTTACAAATATAAAGTTTGGAAGGAGAGTATATTTGTTTAAATCCATTACTATGTTGTCGAAAATGATCGGTGTTGTAATTTAAGTTGGTATTACAGTGTTTTACAAATGTTAAATGTTTATTGATTGGGTTTTCAACCTTTTTGTTGTTGCATATAACAGAATAATAATGCCTACGGCTGATACTCTACTTTTTCAGATATCATTACAGTTTGAGGCTTGCAGACAATGTGAGTCCTAGAGGGCTTGAAATGTTCCTGCACAGGTTTTAAGAAAAAATATTTATTTTAATTGGGTAAATGTGTCCAAATTACCAAGAAGGAATAATGTAGAGTTGCAAATGTTGTCTAACAGGGTTCTAGAATACAAAATTCACTTCTCTCAGACCACATACTATTTCGACCATGTCATATGTTACAGGATATTATTTGCAGTGCATTATTCATTCGGTTCCTTTACAAGGAGTTTTAACATAAAGGCCAGTGATGCCGTGCTTCTGTCAACCTGATACCATGACCTCTTTGTCTGCTAAGTCCCCAGGAGTTCCATGTCTACTCAATATCAAATTGCCAACTCCCAACATGTTACAGTATCATACACATTATGCTGGAGGAGAGAAAAAAAATGTGTTGATATGTAAACTTATTTCTGGGCCAACAAACATATTTGTACAACATGAATTCCCTTTTCTGTTTTTTAAATCTTTAATGTGACCTGTTTCCTATAAATCTGACACATTTATCTTCTTTTTTCTCACAATATCTTCATTACGTGCCTGAAAACATTGTTATTCTGTTTGTTTTATTTCCTCGTTAGTAATATGCACTACTTTAAGTGAAATTAATGGAGCAACATGTAATATATCTACTGAATTTAATCATGAAATGACTTCACTATATCAATAAGGGAACATGCTATGTTGAAGTGCTGGCTTCTCTGATGACAATACAGAAGCCGGTATGTCCTCCTTCTAAGTTTCGATTACCATTCAGAAAGGGTGTTTGTTTTGACCAGAGAAGGTAGCCGCTTTTAAGGTATCCCCCCCACGGCCGTTTTGGATGTCCCTCGGTTTGCCAGATATGAGACCAGTCATCATGGCAGATTAGCAGATGTTGCAGCGATGGAAGCAGCAAGCAAACTGATTCAGATATAACTGATTCTACCTGAACTTTAAGGCCGCTGCATTTCTCTAAGACAACCAGAAAAGTGGTTAAACTTGGATAAAATTGGAGACGCTTTAGAAAAATGGCAGCTGCATATTGACTCTAGGGAGGAGGGGGTGGGGAGAGACAGGTCTCTCCAATGATTTGAATTTGGACTGCAGTACCAATTTGAAAAGCTACGTGATGCATTGCTCCTTTAACAGCTCTGCAACTTGTCAAATGTATAATATGTGCAAAAACAGAGTCGTAGATGGTTATAAATTAAATATGAAAGATTAAATGTAAATGTGCAAAAACAGAGTTGTAAATGGTTGTAAATCTTTCATATTTAATTTATAACCATCTACGACTCTGTTTTTGCACATTTACATTCAATCTTCCATATTTAATCTTCCTATTTCAGACTAGTAATGCTTAGTTAAATCCTGGTTGTATATATTCACATTCTTATTTTTTATATCTTTTAGTACTTATTTACTTTGTAGTTAATATTATATTGTGTTTAGATTGCTAACATTGTGTTTTTTACTCATATTGTGTGTTGGATAACCTGCTGCTGTAACGCCACAATTTCCCAGTTTGGGATCAATAAAGTAATTCTATTCTATTCTATTCTATTCTATTCTATTCTATATATCGCTTAATGTATTATTTTCATGTGAAATCTTAATTTTGATGCATTAGTACGTGTAAATTGTCTTTGCAAGATAATACAAAGGTTAGATGAGGTCAAGAGGCAGTATCACTTTGTTCTTTATTACATCATTTGCTGCTCTGAGTGTGTGAGAGATGACGCTGGGTAATCCATGCCCAGATTTCCTAACAGATGTCCTGTTAACCTCGTTTTTTTTCTTTTAATCAAAGTGCTTCTAAGCTATCTTGATAGCTGCGAAACTGCTCCATAGCTGTTATGTAAGATGGATATTACTGCACAAAAGTATTGTGTCAAAAGAGTGGGCGGCTGTGGCTCAGTTTGTAGAGTCGTCGGCTCTCAACCAGACGTCTGAGGGTTCGATCCCCAGCTGAGCAACGTGTCCTTGGGCAAGACACTGAACCCTACATTGCTCCTGCTGCTTCGGTGGCGGTGTATGAATGGATTAGTGTTGTACTTATTCTCTGATGTACGTCACTTTGGATAAAAGCGTCTGCTAAGTGAATTGTAACACTGTAAGAGACACAGTAGCTTGAAAACTATAGTTGGGGAACCACTGACTAACCAGTGTTTCCTCTATACTGGGATGATTACTTTTTGCCTTAACAGAAGTTTTACAATATACTTTTTGTGGAAATGTGCCAATTTTACATATTGGACATCAGATTTTTTCATATTACCAAACTGTGCCAGAAGTAGTTTTCCAAGAATTAAATTGTTCATGCACCTGGAAAAATATATGACTTTTTAAAAAATGAAAAAAAAAAACAATATGCAAAAACAATGGGACTACTCATTTATTAATATAGTTTCCTTAAGGGCTATTCCGTACTGTGTGAGAATTCTGTGATTCTTTTTGACCTGGCCTTGGTCAGTCTCCAATGTGCCCATTATGTAAATGTTTCTGAACACTGGGGAGCTGCTCTGTTCTCTTAATTTAAAAAGCCAGATATGTGATAGATTGTATGTGACATTCTGTACAAATGAGCAAAATGCTCCTTTGACTGTAATTTCTGAAAATGCCAAAACCATGAGCCATTAAATTCAGTTAGTTATCGAGCCAGCTGGAATCCCTGCCTCTAAAGTGTTACACAGTTCCAGAAATATTCATTACAGCTGTGTTATTAGTTTTAATGAAATGTCTGTAGAATTGCCTTTTGGCAGATCAATGTAGTTAAATCAGAAATGCTTGTTTTATAGCATCTAATTAATCAAACCTGCATTTCCTGTTTATCATAAAACAATAATTGCCTCAAATCAACCACAGATTTCAATTTAATGGAGTACTACACAGCACACTGTTCAGTGAGGATGCTCAGAGCAGAAACTTAATTTAATTCTTAGGTTAGAGCTGAGAGAAGACTAAGGCAGTGGTTCCCAAAGTGAGGGTTGGGACCCCCTGGGGGGTCGCGAGACTCTGAGAGGGTGGTTGTCAGATGCCTTCCAAAAACATTTTCTAATTACTTTAAATTGAATTTTTTTACATACTATTGTTAAGTTACAAAAAAGTTGTTCAAATTAAAATTAAACATAGTTCGTAAGTGTGCTGAAATTAAAGTTATGTGTAAAAAAAAAAATCCCTTAAATGTAAGTTTGCACAAGACTGCAACAATGTATGTGTCTGTTGCTCTTTGTAAAGATAAATGCACACATAGACATTGAATGCCAGTGTTTGGATAGGCCTATTAGTGCATGCGGCTGTGCGCAACATTAGCCACTTTCAGTTTAGGCCTTACAGTACCTGTATACATAATCGGCATTATTTTGCATAAAGATTCTCTGTCTTGACAAAGTCCCAGTATTGACTTTTAGCACCAAAATGGGCTCATATAAGAATATATATGGCTATAAATAACCAATCCACCTTCTTTACTCTGGCTTGGAACAACATTTTCCAGCCCGTTGCACTTTGGTGTGCATGAGCCAGACAGCAGCTGCATCCCTCAGTATCAAGCGGGCAAAGAAGTGAGGCATTTTTTAAATGGGACAGCGTGTTACCAGGGCCAGTATTTTCTACATCTCTGAACAGAAATAATGAACTTTTCTCAGTGCAATGTGTGTACTGGTTTACTGTAATCTGTGAAGTCAGCCATGGGTGTTCTTGCTCTGTCACTGCCATCTACTGGATGAATTGTCACAAAGGACGAAGCATGAGTAATGATCTGGTCACACACAGAAAGTACAATATAGTGCAGTATGAGTGCGTCACATTACTCAGCCAGACCTAGAATGCTTTTCCTTCCTGTTTCTGGTTGGTTCCAAAATGTAATTTAGGACTAAATTGGTTTTGTTTCCATTGGCCTTTTGTTCTACAGCAGGATTAGATTAGTGCAAATGGGCGAGTTGAGTCCAAGGCTAGAAACTTGTAAGAGTACTTATTCCTGATAGGTACATGATTTGTCATTTTTCCTGTGGAGACCCAATTTTCAAAAAGAGGAAAAGGTACAAAGGAAAAAATGCTTAAAAATGTCTCTGTGGCTCCCCATCATGAAACCAATTTGAGGGCAAAATGGAGCTGTCCTAACATAATACACAATTTCTAAACCCCAAAAGGTCCATTTCTATTAACTAAGAGAATACTCAACTCTCTTTTTTCCCCTTCCTCCCACCTCACATGCTGCTTCTCTCCCCCACTGTTTTCTCCCCGCTCCGATTTGTATCTCCTCCTGCTTGTGTCAGCTGCTAAAGATGCGTCCTGGCATGAACGCAAGAAAGCTCATCTGGAGGGGCAAGACGGAATCAGGGACAGAGTTTAAAATAACATGAAAACCTTGTGAGCTTGAACTTGATCAACAGGCAGACATAGAAAGAGATGATGAAATAGGACGAGGGGGTTAAAGCTCAGTGTGGTGAGTGTTGCTTTAATGCCTCTGCAGGTGCAGGCTGGATATATCATTGAGAACAGGTGCTGTGCTAGAATGTATGCCCCTCACAGCTGCAGCCAAGGAGATTACTAGTCTGGCTTCCCAGTAATGAAGTTTCTATCGATTGGCCCACCACAGGTTCTTGTTTCTGCCTACTAACAGTGTGACTATTTCAAAGCCTCAATTTGAGGTTTTTGAGTACATCAATTAAGGTATAAAATGAGGTTTCCAGGAGGGAAAGATGTGCTGGAAAATGGAGAATAATCTTATAGCAACTTCTTCCACTTCCATAAGTCAAAACTTCACTCAAGTTGTGCTCTATCATTGTTAGAGAAAATCAATTTCTGCTCTTGAATTCCTCACAAGCAACACATTCACAATTTATTTTTCCTTCTGTGTTCCTGTTTCTGTGAGGAGTTGTGCGAACACTTCCTTTTGAAGACACACACGTTTTGATAGAAAACCCAACACCTAAACACAGTAAATTGATACATTCAAGTATATTTATATGCATTTTCAAAGATTCCTTGCAAAGCATTTCTAAACCATAGCGGGGGGGGGGGGGGGGGGGGGGGGGGGGAATCTGTAACAACAGATAGACACTTCAGATAAGAGGGAATAGGCCCCATTGAGCATCAATTTTAAATTCTGTGGCAGTAATTATATTAATTTCCCCTATGATCATGCATAAGGATTACTGAGGATGTCAATGGAAATTAGAGGGAAATTAAGAACAGAGAAAGGAAATAGGAACAAGACTAACCTTTGTTTTGACTGAACTATAGAAATTCATCGCATGCTGCAGCAGTGACTGCAATCGAATGCATTGTTGTGATTTAAACAAGAGCAAAAAGTTTAATTTTAAGAAAGAAAAATAAAAGCAAACACTAATGTGTGTAATACAACAATTGTTCATCTCAGTTAATGTTCAAAGCAGTATCTGGTAGAGAAAAAAGATGATTCTTATTTGCAAACATTTTGGTTTTTTTACAACCTAGTTGGAGACGACCTTGCAAAGCTTTTGCTTTCAATCAGAATGTTTTTTTTTATATGCAAACAGTTTACTGTAAAATCCAGTGTGTAGAACCATAGACTATTAGAAAGATGGCTGTAGTCTCAGTGTTGCACTCATTGGTTATTAAAGTGTTATTTTGAAGCCCAACGATTGCGATCGACATATTGCAAATGTTGTCTCAACTTAACTTTCGTTGAATCTAATCACAGGCAAAGAAGTGGAGCTGATGTGGGCGTTAAGCCTCCGCGCAATCAACTACAATGCACCTGCTTGCAGTCATATCAGTCACGTTCCTAACTATGCATAACTCTTATTTTTCATTAAATAAAAACAGATCAGTTATTTGAAGAAAATCATCCCCTGTTCAGTGTGTGCTAATAATGTCACAAGCATTGTTTTTTCCCCAGGCATTAAACTTATTTCTGCTGTCAAAATGAACATTGTAATATGGGGTGTGTATGTGACTCCAATGCTTTTAGAGTCAGCCTCAAGTGGACACTCGAGGAACTGCAGTTTTTGGACTACCACATTGGCTTCCTTTCTCGATGCCAGAGGTTGCAGCTTCCTTAAGACACACTTTTAAGATAATTGCTTTCATATAAAAAGATGGCAGCGTCCTATGTACTGGTGCAGCCCACTGCATGTGACCTGAAAATCTGCCCCCATTCTTTGTGTATCTCTGAGCAAAGCTTGCTGGGATACATGTCAATGAGACCAGGCTGGCAACACAACTTTATAAAAGCTTTACTCCCTGATTAGGTCAGTCATGCATTTAGAGTAAACAAGGGTTACTGTTAAGTATATAAACCTTGTGGAGTGCTGGATTTATCGAAAAGACGCCTTTATTAAAGAAAACAAGTGACCAGCAGAAGTGAACTGTGCAACTCGATCTGAATCGGTTATATGGTTAAAATAAACCTTTAAAGATACAAAGAATCTTTGATATTATGCCTGCCATAACTGAGAAAGTTGAAGAAATCGGCTGTACTTCTGTTAAATGATAAATGATGTGGCACTCTCGGTTGTCATATAAAGAATAGTGTGTCAGAGGTCGAGGAAGAACTTGGGCCTTCAGATAATGATGAATTGCAGTGATGAAAGAGGCAGTGGGCACAGACCCAGTTGTGTGGCTTTCATGATGTGGATGATGGAATAGTAGCACTTGTTTGGAGAGACGGCCCTGAAAGGCACAGACCCTGATGGAGGGACTGAGATCACAACATGCTTTGTGATTGTTGCAGCATGAACTGTAGTGTGCATGGTAAGGGTGGTTTAAACTGTGTGGAAATCATGATTTTTTCGACGTACCTTTCCCACTCGCTATTGTCTCTTAAACGTTCGAGTACTGTAAAGTTTGGATGTTTTTTTTTGGTTTTTTTTACTTTTTGAAAAGTTGTATCTCTACAGATTAATTAAATTGAATTTTTGTGCTTCTCCTTCTGTCTGATGTTCTTTCTGTCTCTGGTCTTTTGGGTTTATCAGCCCTGAACGAAGTCTGCTGGATAAGTTCACCTCACAAGAACACTGAGCAAGGAACACTGAAATGTTGTATTGAATTCCTGCAACAAGAAAGGGAGTCTCACTCAGACAAGGTGAATGAATTCACACAGCAGTGACAAATAAAACCTATTCAAATGTAAAAACAGGTAGCTGTAAAATACAATGTGGTTCGATCCACACTAGAAAGGAAAGGGGATCTTGTCAAAACAACAAAACCTGACTGAAATATAAACACAGACAGCCCCAAATCCCCCCCAAAATGGAAAAACTGGTGACAATAATGTAAGCTAATAATACAAATTGAGCTCCAAAAACAGTGCTCTATGTAAATTTCCATGTGCAGCAAAGAGTACTGTACATTTAATGAATAGCTTTAACCTATTGTATGTGGTCCTTCATTTTTTTCATTGTATTCTTTGTATGTCCCAGTACTAACAGTGTTTTGATACTTGTGTGTGGAGGTTTTTTTATTTTAATTTAAGAAAAATTAAATGCCTTTTGAAATCAATGCATTTATTTTAACACCTACGTGACACAGACAGTCTCGTTTGCCGCACAGAACCTGCACTTTTCGACTGTGGCGTGCTGCAGTGCAGAGATGGGTTTTTCTGTTGAAATCACCACCCACTGTAGGAAGATGGTGGGTTAATGGCGGCTCTGCTCTCGTGTGAAAATATCTAAAGAAGGACAAAATGAGAGATCACAAGAGACAAAGTGTGAAAGAGTGTACTAACCCATGTAAGCTATGCATAAACGCCCCGGGGAGATCTGCATAAACGTTACTTCAGATGGGGAAAGGTGGGTAAACAGCATTTATGTGCATTTACCCTCCTTGACACCCATGAATGGGTTTTTTGAAGCAATGTTTAAAACATGAAACAACACGAGTAAAATGAAATACAGTTATAAAATCTCTTCCCAGGCAAATATTCAGAGGTTTCCAGGGGTTTCAAATCTTACCCTGGGAGTGTCATATGTTGGCATTTCCATTAATGTAACATCTCACACGTGACTTCCATTTGACCCTAGGTCTCTTCTTATGACTGTGAAAGAACAACCCAGGGATCCAGACCCCAGTTACAGCGATAATTTGCAGGCCGTAGTACTTATGTGATGCCCTCATGCACAGGACATTCTGCTTCCATTTCATAGCTATGCAACTTTGACAAAAATAAAACCCCACCAAAAAAAAACTCAGTGTTGTATTCCAACTTTACTTTACTATTTTTGGAACGTATGAGATGTAGATTGTTACATTCATGAAGACAATAGATTTTTGTACCTAGCAATAGCTTTTGTAATACAGTTTGTCCATTTTTTCACATATTTGAATTCAATTACAATTTTCGAAGTTAATATCCCTGGACTGTTTGGAGGGGAAACACACCAATTCTAATCACTCCTTTGACGTGCAACATGTAAAAATAAGAGTTACCAAGCGATTACATTGTTTAATAGCGATTGTTTGCTAAATTTCAATATTCAAATGTGATCATTGCATTTTTAATTGCACATCTGAAATTCCATCATTTCACATTTAAAAATAGAAAAACCCATGCTTTTATTTAGAAATAAACTAAGGACCTTCTGGTAGATCAAAGGTCACAACGACTTAACCAACTTAACCACGGATAAAGGAACTCTTACGGATCAAAAACTCAATGAGAACAGCTAAAAGGAACGGTAAAAAAGTAAAATGATTGATGTCATGAGGTGGATATTACTTTTTACTCCTCAACTGAGCTGTCAAGAAGTTTTGTAAAGTAAAATGAGACTTTCAAAGATGCAGCAGTGTCGTTCTTTTCCATCACTGTGACTAAAGGGAATCACTGCAGAGGCTTAAACACGGTGCATCTAAAGGGACAAAAAAGCATGTGATTAATCCGGCTAAAAATAACTATGACCTGGATGACTGAGAACCTACACAGACATTAATTTCAGACCTTAATTAATCATAATTAACTAGTTAATGCTGACAGCCCTAGTTAAAATGTGGGGTACCCTTTGTCTTCAAACAAATGATCTGAACAAAGATCCAAATAGGATTTAAAAGTGTGATTATTAAATATATTTTTGGAGAATAAAGTAAGTGTTAGACTAAGAAGAAAAATACCATTGCACACACTCAGCTGTTCAGGATTATCACAACTTGAACTGTTCCACACCCCTGTTGAGCCCCTCTTCACTTAAAGGTGCAGCCAAGTGAGTCTCTCAGAGTGACTCACTGAAATATCAAAAGGCCAAAGATGAAGACAGAGTGTGTGCCTCTTTGCTGAGGCAGAACCAGGTCCCATCATGTGCTCTGGAACAAAACGCACTCATCGAGGTGAGATAATTCCTGCAGGCACAGAACTAAAGTTGTCAGGTGAAAGCCACGCAGTGCGCACTGCACACACATGTGCTAAAGGTCATCACTGCAGCTCCTCACATATTTTTGATGTCTGATAATACTAGCTGGACTTCAGCAATAGAAAAAGTGAATATATTCAAGTCCTGCATTGTGTATTATGTGCAAATGTTTTAAAATCAGGGCACATAAGCCTCTTCTCCTAAAACAAATTGATACAAAAATCCTGTAAGCTGCCATTTAATGATACACGTACAGGCATTGTTATCTGCCTGTCTCAGGGATTTATAGGTTAAAGGGTTTATAGAGACAGTTGTTGTATAATGTCATTTCCAGTCAAACCGAAGACAAGAACAATACAGGCTGAATCATAAAGATTTCACTGGGAAGACATTTGAGGCCACTTTACTGCGCTGCTCTGATAATTGGAAATGACAAAGCTGCCCCAGCTGTTTGCTAATGCGGCTGATGTGCAGCCATACATCATTGGAATGCCGTTGTTGTGTTGTTTTTATTGAGAACGCTGAAGTGGTCTGATGTGACAGTGTGAGTGAAGATCCTGGGAGACAATGGACTCGCTCAAGGTCACTTCAGACGAGACATTATGGGCAGAACCTATCTGACTGTCTGAGGAGGGGGGTCGGAGGAGGCACAAAGTGGAATAAATACAGTATGTGCATCCCATCTGCACCCCTGCATCCTTTATTCCACCTCCTCTGTGGTTAGCATGCTGATTAGGGCCTTCTAAGATACATTTTTCTTTATATTTCAGATTACTTAATGGTCTGCACTTACCGGCATACATTTGCGCCACAGTTAACGGGCATCTGTATTTGCACAGTATGCTTCCTGGTCATTCGCCTTGCACATGGGTGTTACGCATTTGGATCAGCATGAGAACAGCCTGCACTCAACAACATAATTCTATGCCAGAAGGCTCTCCTGGTGATGTATGTCCTTCAAACCTCTGGAGAGTTACGAGTGGGATGGAACCGAGGCACAATGTGGATCCTCTGGTGTCCTTTTGATGGCATCTTTATTACCTATTTGTGACATCAGATCGAAAGCCCAAGGAAAACTGCCAGGGATGAGAAGTCTGAGCGTCTGTTTCTGTGTCTTTATGTGTGTCTGTGTCTATGTATATGGTGCAAAGGGGAAAGAGAACAAAGAGGGCAAAGCAGTTGGTGGTACCGGAGACGATATATGGAGAAAATCAAAGGTTAAGTAAAGATAAATTGGACATGACGAAAAGAAAGAAGGCAGAAAGGAAGAGGAAAAAGGAGCCGGGTAGGAATGAGGCACTTGGGAGGAGAGGGGGGGGGGGATCTGATTAAAAGGGTATTTTTTTCTCTCCCAAGGGTCAGGCTGTCACTGCGACTTGGTGGCATTTGTTGTCCCACCTTTCCACTGTGACCTTACATTAAGCCAAGGGGAAACAAGAGATGAGCACACAGGCTTGTCATCAATATCACATCTGACACTATCTCTCTCTCTCTCTCTCTCTCTCTCTCTCTGTCTCAGTCTCTCTCTTTTTGATGGGGCTCTTCGACTTCACAGCCTCATGCCCTTCCACATGTTAAATCTATTAAATGAACCATGAGGCAGCAACTGCATGGCGCTAAATGCAAACTACCCTCAACCTCATTTCATAAGCTTATCTCTCTAATTCAAGAAACCATTGTTAAAGGCCAGTGGAAGCTTGGTGAGTGGTTATTTCTGCCTGTCAGGTGTAGGAAAGATTTATATTAATATCGAGGTGCAGAGATGATATGTCAATCATTTATTGTACAACCTATCTTCAATCATTTCTGTCTCAAGCAGGTGCCTATTAGTAAAAGTGATATGTCTTATCAATGGGATTTTTAGCACAAGAATGTGTGACATGCATTTTCAAACCTGTTGCAACAACAGAAACATTGATTAACATAATCACTTATTTCAATATAGTAATCCATATTTGTATTAATATATGGTAAAGATGTTTTGTATTTATTAGGGCTTACAAAATGCATCAATTCTTGCCAAAGAAATACAAGAATAACACCTCCTTCTTTATCCAAACACCTCTCAAATTCATCTTTCTCCTCGCACATTGTCATTCCTTTATTACCCTTTGTAAATGTGAGACCAAAAAAGACCTCCAAATGATGAATCCCCCAGTCACTTGTCTCAACTGTCCTCCCTCTGTGTGATTGTCAGCATCGTTTACCCCTGCCATATTTTCTCACTTTGCTAATTTGCCCGCAAGGTGAGACGGTGCTGGGAAGCTCCTAAAAGTCCTCTGGCTCCAGATGTCTGGACCAGATGTCCCATTATTTCTGCACTGGTCCTGTGATTTTATTTTTATCTGTTTCCAGCTCTTTGCACCTTTTACTAACCCCGGCTTCCACGCGCACACATGCACGCCCACGCACCAACCCTCACACAAACCCAAGGTATGCAAATAGAGTCAATGTCTAAAACATCCCTTTGGGATTATCCCACTATTAAGTGTTGGTAAAAAAAAAACATCTCCTAATTAAAAGAGAACAAGTGAAAGCAGTGTCGACATTATTGACCAGCTTAATTCCCAATGTGTTCTTTTCTAAACTTGAAGTGTTATTCTAAGAGTAATTATACCCCAAACACTTGTAGCTTGATGAAAACCTGCAGCATGTGTTGCATCAGATGTGTTTAAGAGTAATCAATACTTACCGTTACATTTAACATTTAACGCTTAATCTATATATACATATTCCATTGGGGCAACAATTCCTTTGTCTCATCAGGTGTAGATATATCCCATACCTTTTGTCCAATAAATACCAGTGAACTTGCAGTTGTAATTGAGTTAAACTGAGTAGTAGAATATGAAACCTTAGCAAACAATATACCAGTATAATTCCAAAAGTTCTTTTGTGTGTTTTGGTAGTTTGAAAACTTTTTTTGTCATCGATGCTGCGTGTAGTGTCACTTTTGTCTGACAAGCCACCAGCTTTTGGACTCACTGTCCGAGCCAAAGTCTCTGCATCAGTGTAGAGATTGGTGAGTAATTCCTGCAGCCTTCTGTCAACAATCTGTGCTATACCTGTAGAAAAATATTCCAATATCCCAAAATGCCTCAGTGTTGTCAGTTTTTCAGCATAGTATGCTTTTGCAAAACTGGGCAATATGACCCAAAAATGTCTTTCCCTTCATCTCAATGGGAAGAAATGAAACGAAGACTTTTTTTTCTGTAACATTGTGGGCTTGTATTTTCATTTTGTTGTTAGTACAGGCTGTTCAGTAAACGACATCTTGACAGGTTAATAACTAAGCAAAAACCTGTTGACAGCATGGTTGCCTTATCTATTGATTTTCACCTTAAATTGAGTAGAATTTTGAACTCTTTGATTGAACATTTTGAAAGTTAATAAATGATTTCTTATATTTGTTAAGTGGGAAGGTCATAGCATCAAAATGTAATACATTTAAATCTAGCGTTTGTGCTTTAATTAAAACATTTTAAGGTCACTGATAAAATAAAAAAAGAGAATTGAAGAAATGGGTTGTCAAAGTCAAAACTGAATAAGCAATGTATCTGCATATCAGTGCAAAAAACCCCACAAACCACCTCCAAATCCAAGTTTAAGAAATTCTGGTACTCTATTCACTTTACGTGTAGTAAATATGTAATAATACATAATGTGACAAGAGAGAGAGAGATAGAGAGAGATAGAGAGAGCTGATGCTCTGCACGGACATTGATAAGGTCCAGACCTTCCTTACTGAGCGCACAGATTTGTAAACTGTGCGCACAGATTTCCAATGCAGATCCGTACACACAGTTTAGGAAACTGTCCCCACAGATTGGAGATTTGTGCGCACTGATTTGCAAACAGCATTAACCTTTTTCGTCTGTGCAACACCACAAAATTCCTGTTTTAAAGTTTCCATTGGGACTCTGTTATCAGGACAGGTGAGCCTAATGTGTGTGTGTGTGTGTGTGTGTGTGTGTGTGTGGGGGGGGGGGGGCTCGTTATCAAGACACAGCAAAACCAAGAGGGTAGAATCACATCAGCATTAGAGCGAGAGATTGAGAGAATGGTAGAGGCCAGTCTTTCACATTAGCTATTTTTTGTAGGCAAAAGGCTAAAGAGGAGGTGATTCTGGTAATAACTGTTGTTGCCATGACGTTGCTTTGTTTCAGCACCAGACGCTGTCCCCTGCCACAGCTCTGCTCTCACACTGTTCTATGGTGAGAATGTTTGTGTCTTTCACTGATTGTCATGGCATTGTTGTTGAGAAAATAATGAAATCAATAATTGTGTTTCCTCGTATAAAAGGGATCTTTATGGCCTCAGATTTGACAAATTGCATCAGCTAAATGAGCTGGTTCTCCTTTTCTTTGGGCTGATAGTCGAACCATTGCTGTCTCTATTGTTTACGTCTGAACATGAGGTGGGGTGAGGTGACAACACATGCGGTTGTGACAGGTGCCCCATTTGCTCCTCGGGTTGCTTGTTAATATCACAATAATTCATTATTGTGTTACACTGACAGCCCTAATCAGGATAACATCAGCAAGACTCCATTTGTAATGGGCAACACTTCAGAGCAGAGCAGGTTTTGCACAATTCAAAAAGAGTGGTAAAATCACAAACACAACACACACAAAAACTCCTGCAGAGCACAGGTGCACAGCATATTTCACAGCCTTACGTCTTTCATTGCACCAATCTGAGAATCACCTTCTCAGAGGTGCTTTTTTCATCACATTGTCGTAATGCAACTGCCTGTAACTAATGATCAGCCTCCTTTGTTGGAGCTCCTGCTGAACCATCCACCACTAGATGGCAGTGAAGCACTGTGTTGTCATCGCCCATTATGTGTTTGCTGTTGTCACTGTTGGTTGGTCCTATCTTATCTTCCCTCAGATCCTTCTTTCCCATTGTAGCACAGGAAGATACAACCCGCCAGTGGAGACCGGTATCATTTAGGGATCTGTTGCTGCTGACAGCACAAGGATAGTTAGAGCAGAGATAGAGAAAGTGAGAGTAGAGGACAGAGGAGAAAGAGAAGGCAGAGGATAAGAGAGGGGCAGCAGCAGCAGAGTAATTGGCCCGAGACGTGTCGCTAATGCAGCCTCATCTTCATTGTATTCTTTCTTCAAGCACTACTTCTCCTCCCCCTTTCTCTCCTGTCTGCTCACCCAATACACCTCCACTCTGGTCATACTCTGCCCCCCCCCCCTTTCTTCTCCTTGACTCTCTCCTTCTCCAACACTCTTCGCAGCACTTTCTGTCCTTTTTCACCTTCTCAAGTTCCTCGTCCCTCCCTTCCCACACACTTCTCCTTTCTCGCCTTTGCATACAGCACCACTTGGGTTTGTCTTCATCCGACACCCCTGGGGAATTGAGCATCAGGGATGAGCACCTAAAGGTCGAAGAGCAAAGAGTGCTCCCAGAGGGACTTCTGCTCTGTATTGACCTCTGTGTGCTTTGCGGCAGTCTGGCTGCTGCAAGAATGGGCTCAACAAGGCGGCAGAAAATATTCTTGATTATTTATGCGTATTGCTCATTAATTTGACTGATTACTCTTGTTTTTCAAAAACTCTTTTGGGATCAAATTATTTTGTTTCCCCCCAATATAACTTTTGGTTTTCATCATCCTAGCATACCAAAAAAACTCAGAAATAGGAGTCTAAAAGCTCGACTACTGGCCTGATTCTGTTGTCCTGCAGCTGTGTACCCAACTGGTTTGAACCAACTGAGCGACTGATATAACCGTCCTCTGAACTACAAGCTTTCACCATAGAGGCTAAAATGGTTTACATCAAACCCAAGCGAACTTGCAGCAAGCAGCACTAGCAGGCATCATAAATGCAGCGGTGTCCTCTGCGATGCAAGAACGACACTAAAAGCTCTGCAGATAAAAGCAGGGGACGTATTCGGTGGTTCGTGCTTTATGGCCTTCATTTATAGCACCGGCCAACCTGCTCTCTGCTCTCCATCTACCTGACTATAAACCTCTGTTTACATGTAGTACAATAAGAGTGATAATACAGTTTATTTATACAGCATTTCTCAAAAAGAGAGCATCGTGGTTGAACCAAGATTTTAACATTTTAGGGCTGCAATTAAAATCAGAGTATTAAAAATGATAAGACTAAAACTTAAAAGTAAATTTACAATATAAAATAACTGTAATGTGATGTCATAAGGCTGGACTATAGGCTGTTTTATGGTATCAATATACTGCAGCCTTGACCTGCACAAAGGCACATCATTACTTGACCTACACCTTCATTGGCTGTTACAGATTTCCCCTTTTATGTAATGCTGTGTTATTGGTAATATGTATGCCCTCTAATAAACATTTTGAAGTATATGGACAGGCCAATCCTTGACGTTGCTTTGTGACTTGAAAAAGTAGTATTAAAGCAGTTTGTTCCTGCAAGCAAAACACACTTTTATAAAAAGGCTTTTATCACTTTAATACAAAAAATTAGGCCAAAGCAATCACGAAGAAAGCTGTAAAAAGCAGCGCGAAAAGCTGTTAAGATCCACATTGTTCTAACCCCAACCCACACACACACACACACGCACACATTCACACAAACACAGGCACACACATATAATTGGATCCTACACACTGCTCACAAGGGGGGACCCATCTGGAGGGGATGTCTATGTGTGTATGTTTGTGTGTTTGTTATAAGGTACATTTCTCTTGCAGTGCACCCTTAGGCCCTTGGCTACATTTGCTCCCATCCATCAGCCAGATGAGCTGTGTCCTTTTTAACATTGCTGACAGCCTGGAAAAAATAAACTCAGACAATATATTTATTTGTAGATTAGGACCCAAAATCAATAACCCCTTTGGAGATGGAGGGTAATGCTGCTGATGGGAACAGGCTGCGCTGAAATTAGAATTTAATAACGACAACTTCAGATTTCCTCAACAAGGAAAAATAGTCCACCAACCCCCCCCCCTCCTTTTTTGTACACAAACTCCACTGTCATCAGCTTATGTCATTATATGTGCCTGTGAAAGTGTGTGCATCAGAGATAGACAGAGATATACGACACATGACCAGGTGAAAAACAGAGAGTGTGTGCTTAATGTGTGTGTCACCGGCTGCTGAAGATGTATACTCCTCTATGCTGGGTATCCGGCCATGTGTGTAGTTAGAGTGCTTTTTCAGCTGTCGCCTTCCTCGCTCTATTACCTACAGCAGTACAATTGTTGCTGTTTGTGAACTGCCTTCACTGGAAAAGGATTGTTTCTTAGTCACATGATGTATTTGTTGTATGCAAATATGTCTCCTAATGTAGTTTTGTGTAGAGGCCAAGCGGTGTTAATCAGATGTTTACAAGCAATACATATTAAATGTCTATTGGTTCAGGTTGAGAGTATAGGTATGAGCCTGGGAGAACAGAGCGAAACACCTCTTTTAAATAGGCACTATTTTTCAAATATATTAATAGTGACCAACAAGGGCAAACGTGCTGCAACAGCCCTAAAGTTTTTCATACCTAGAAATTGCTTGCAAGTTTGAAACAATGACAGCTAAAAACGGCAAACAATAATCCAAAACGAGGCAACAACAGAAACGTTTATCTGTAACATTTGTTTTCTGGGTTTGTGTGTTTTTGACGCTGCATCTCCTACACATTTGCATTTCAGCACCTCACTTTTATTTGAAGCATGCTTCCTTTCTTGTTGTCTAGATGTTGTATTGTCTTTTGAATTAGCAGCACATTTTCAATAAAAAATCTTCCGGCCCAATGTATAGCACATTGGATCACGTTGGCAACATGAATATAAGATTTATTTTTATTTTTTTAGGTTTGGTTTATTTTTTTCAGATAAGAAGTTTACATGGTTTTAATTTTTTTTAAACATGTAAATCATAGAGACATCCAGTCACATAGTAAGATATTGATTGAATGCTTTTCTACAATGGTAGAGCAAGAAAAGGAATGTTAAAACTAACAACATTAAAGATTCCAGGAAGGAAACATGTGACGTACTAAAAAAGATACCTCTTTAAATCCTCTGCAGATGAGCTACACAGACACAGTGTAGCAGACGTCTTCTATGTGTTGGGATTTAGGCCAAAAAGTACAACCCTTAAATCTTCCATTAAAGAAAATTGCAAACGTCAAAAAAATAAAAAATATGTGAAAATACTTAATTAGTTCCAACAGGTAATGTAATGAGCTATCATCAGTTAATTTGTCAGTATATTGTTTTACTATAAGAACATCATTAAGAGTAGCTTGTTATCAGTCAGAACTCTTGTTAAGCACCAAAATATATCTTTTATGAAATGTTTTAACTCAGGCTGTTTGAGCAGAGGGGAGTCAAACTGAAGGTAAAATGATGCCAAAAGCAACATTGCTTTTGTTACGTCTCTACCAGAGATAACAAAATGCCTCCCCATGGCATTTGTTTTTTACATTTTCTTTTCAAAGTAGCCCTAATAAAGAAAAAGCAATTTATTAAACCTTGTGTATAGCGTCAATACGGTTTCAATATACATGCCTTTCTAAGTGTAATTGCTCTATGTGCTTTCATTTCCTGATGGCCTTAACTCATTATGAATGGAGACAAATAAGAGTGCCTTTCAGGACTTTAAAGCCAATCGCCATGGCCATGGCATTTTTCTAATTCATTCCTTCGAAAAAAAAGAAGAAGCGATAACCCACCCACCATGTCAGAGCCATCCTCACATTTCCACCTCAGTGGTGCACCCCAAACAACTTCTCCCTACCCTGCAGGAAACAGTTGCTGATGTGTTTCTATTTCCATCTAGATTCCCATTTGCTTTCAAGTGCCACTACTTCCTATGTCTACGAGTCTGTCCATCCCCCTAGGGGGTGTACGCACATCTCCCCAGCCTCTCTCTATTCCTCTCCCTGTTTCGTTTCAGCAGACACTTTCTTAAAGGTCAGATACCTATGGGGCCGTAAAGATTGAGGGAGGTAAAAAGAGGGATGAAGTCGTACCTGCAACTCGTAAACAGCCCAATTGCCACATGAAGGACAAATGATACTACGGTCAAGCCAATGGGTCAAATAGGTTCAGCATTGCTATCATTGACTTAAATACATGCATAGTGGCATGCCTGCATGGGATGAATGATTGGCTCAACTTGTGATGCATGTGTGTTAGAGGGTTTGATTGTGCACAAGTGCTTTTAGGTTTGTATGTGCATGCGCGCATGTTTCTGAGGCCATTATTTCTGTAAGAATGTTGGTCTGATACATACACAAACAAACTCACCAGAATGGAAGAATCCTCAAACACCCAGCATGCTGCACCCAGGATGCAAATACATCAAAGAGTATATCCAGTAGTTGAGAAAGTGCCTGATGCCAACAATCACCCGCTGTCTTGGACGTTTGAAAGGACCAGAAAATGTCAGGAGCTATTGTAATGTAAGTCCTTCAGAGAAGGTATTTGATGCTAGGCGAAGTCTATTGACTTGACTAAGTACAAAGGTCAACAAAAGCCGCCGAAAATGGAGGTTAAGACCATTGAATGTTCTAAACAAGAGGGTAACTTTGCTTTGGAGAATCTAAAACCAAGGCCTTGTTGAAAAATACCCAATGTTTTTGATTACCTTTACTATAGCCGTAGTTGGCTAAACCTTACATAACCAATGGTAACCAGACAGGAAGGAGTAAAGAGGCTACCACATGCTTCTGTACGAGATGCAGTATAGCTATTTTGTCCGTTGAAATTAGAAGTCAAAGGGTTTTAAGAAATAGCGATAGTAATTACGGCTCTCTTTAGTATTCCAGAGCATTTGGCCCAAACCACTTTTCACTTTTTAGAATTATGGCTTTAATAAATCAGCCAAGTTTAGCAATGTTTTGATGTTTTGACCTATGATTGATACGTGTGAATGTATTTAGTTGAAATTATTAATTATAATACTAAACCGTATAATTCCCAGAATAACACTTTTTTACGTGATGATTAGTATGAGACATGAATGTTATACCACCAAGCACTAGGTGTGCCTGTGGCCTAACCATGTGGAGAAAAGATCCTACCTTTATTCTTTTGTGTATTAAATAACAATAAAAGAAGCAAAAAAAGGGCTCTCAATCAAAAGCAGGCTACAATCGCTCACTAAAAAGAGACGGCACAAGTTCTGGACCAACACATCACTCAAACCGAATTTCCCCTCACAGGATTAATAAAGTATAAATTATTATTATTATTAAAACAAAGAGATGGAACTGGCATTCTGTTGTTCGATAGTGTTGGTTGTCAATTCAATAAGACAATTCTAAGTAATATTTGTCCCTGTTTGCTGTCACTTAGAGTAGACAATTAAAATACTTCTCAGCTGTTAAAACCCTATGGCATGTACATCTGTCCGTCTGTCTTTTACCCCTTTCCCGGGTGTTTGGTTCTTGTCTAACAGGTAACTAGATGCATTTCCCTTTTGGACACATGATCATTTCCCAGTATCTCTCTATTGTTATCTATGCCATCTCCTCATTGACCTTGAATCTTTTTTTTCCCTTACATTTTTCCCTCTTTAAACCATCTTCATCCTCGTTATCATTCCATCCAACCTTTTTTCTCCCATTGCATTTCCGCATCCACAGCTCTGTTCTATTTACCAGCGCTGCCGAGTTTCTATCTTCTCCCTCTCATCCCTTCACGCCCTCCAGCCAATTTCCCCACAGTCCCCTTTCCAACATCTAGTTTTCTCTCTATATCACCACTGATCTACCTTTCATGCTGGGCTCCTACACGCTCTGATGCCCTCCCCCTGTGTTTATGCTGTATGTGTGTTATTTGTATCCCCTACCTGCCATAGTGAAACTCATTGCTTTGTGTAAGGCCCCACTGGCCCCACCCAAACCACTCACTGTGCCGCCTGTCACCGGGGCCAGGCCACTGAAGATTACACTTCACTGAGCAAGTAGCCTCTCTGCAGGCCTATTCCCAGCAGATGTGGCTAATGCAGCCCATTATCACTGTGCCCCCATGCTTTCTTTTCATGTCTCTTTTTCCACTCCATTTTATTCTTTAAAAAAAGAGAAGAACATTTTTTGATGATAGGTCATTGCTAGTAAAGAAAAATTGCTTGTTTTTATTTCCTAACCAGTGTTTTAGTATGGGTTACATACATTTCATCTTCTTCCACTTATTGTATGTCAATTTCAGTTTTTTAATATTTCTTGGGTTGGCCACATGTCAAGTGACAATAATGTTATTTTTCATTTTTTGCATAGCAAAGCCACATGAACACCCACAAGTAGGGAGGTGAGAAACTATAACAGGTAAACATACTGTAAACCAAGCAAAGAAGGAAACAAAGTGAAACCCATCCTTCAATGATGACTGCAAATTGATAATGACTAATAATCCCAATTTTATTCATGTACCAGAATGCCTGTTTTCCTAAAATGATATACAAAAGGAACTTGTAAAAAAAACATTTTCTGCCTTTCCATTGTAAACTAATAGTACTTGGAGGTACTGGAATGTCCTGATAATCTACTAAGGAATAATACAATGTAGTTTGCTATTTGAAGAAACTCCAGTAGTTTAATTGAATTACTTAAACATAAAAACTGCACTCCTTGGGATGGTTTGCGTTGTGAAGTGTTGAATTGTCATTTCCCGTTTGAGGTACCTCTTTAAAGAGATGTTTATTTCAGTGGCCACCTGGTTAAAGGTCGTATGAAGAAAAGTCTGTGGCCACCACCAGCCAGCACTCCAGCTGTGTTGGCCAGTTGGACGGAGCACCGAGGTTCTGCTCCCTCACATCTCCCCGTTCCCCCTCCCTTTGTCTTACAACTGAAGCTCAACACTTTAGAGGACACCATGCTCCTCTACAGCCTCACAGATGGCCGGTACTTACGTTTGTATTGAAGTACCCCTAAATGAACCCATGAAGCTGATGAACCTGATGTTGCATATGTCGCGCTTTCACAGAAGTTGAGCAAAACAGCTGAATCGACATGCCTTTTCAGGGTGTTGGGGTCAATACTTAGAACTACATTGACTTTATTTAATGATAATGTGTGAAGTATGTATGAAATCCAACATTATCAACCAGTTTTAAAGTTTTACATTCCTCCTTGTCTGTTTAACCAGTGCTTGTTTTTAAACAATGGACCAAAGTTGAACATTTTAAGATTATAACACATAGATGTTTACAAAATGAGTCTCCTTTTAAATTTGTAGCTGAAATGTTCATTTTTGTTTAACTGTAGCTAAAAATGTCCATCCAATGGAGACAGGACTCTGAGGATCTTGTTGCTGTCCAAATCCCTCCAGCAAAGCGCTGGCAGACTTAATTTAGCCTTTTCCTTAAGGATGACAAAGGGTCCAACATTTTGTTGCCATGTTTTTTCTTGCTTAAAAAGAGACTTACGTTTTCATCCAAAAAACAAAGCCCAGGTGGACCCAAATCTTTCCTGCTTTTTTTTGGATATCCTGTTGTGACACAGAGTTAACCATGTCTCCATACTGCTCCAAGTGAAATGAATCCAAGCTATTACCAGACTTTTGGCATCCCGACCTAATTTTCTTTCTGGTGTACTCTCTTGTTAAAATTCGAGGCCCGACTGGTGGTACTTCTGCCCCTACAGGGACACAGCAGGAAACCTCTCTCTGTCCTCCATTTCTCATTATAACATGAGAGTTAAGTGAAATGGCCTTCTGGACAAATGCTTTTGCCACCGTTGATTAGAAAGATTCTTACTTCGACATCATTCTAGCTCCAGGATACATGATGTTCCTCTTAATATTTTTTGTGTATGAGTAACATAGAAATACAACGGGCTACAACTTGCACAAGTCTGGGGCCAGCAGGAATATGCTGATTAAGAATGGCAGAGTAACGGCTTAAATCAACAGACAAGAGGCTGGTGGGTGCAGGCATCAGTGAAATGATGGCTCCTTTGGGCCATCCTTGAGCCAAGAGTCTACCTGCCAACGCAAAGAGCTTGAACCAAGATGATCTGGTTAACGGACTGTCTCTGTGTCCACATGGCCACTGGCCACAGCAATTCAAGTGGATTCACAAGAGAAAGCCACTTGATATTAGGCAACGTTACTGCAGTGCTGTTGCTCTTTTATTTATGGTGACTTTTAGACCCTTATAAAGGATGTTAATGTTGTGGATAATGAAGGTGTTTAAGGGAACATTGCATGAACTTATTCATTTTAATGAGGTAAAAGCCCCTTCACAAGACATTTATGCAATGTTAGTTTCATAACATGATGCAAATTCATCATGAAGATTTGTACTTTTCATCTCAGGTAATTTACAACACTGCTAATTGCGAATTAGATGAAATTAAAGCCTATAAACTGTTATATACATCTTTGTGTGTTTCTCTGTGTTTTTTCTGTGTGTATGGGTGTGCATTTGTGCTTGGTATTGGTTGGGGACTCTTTCTGATGAATGCTAAAATATTACAGTGCTCCATTCGCCACCTGTGGTACTGGTTGGCTGGTTAGAAATGACAAGGTGGCAGACAGCAGATGGGTTTAAACTGTTCCTTCAATCCTCCTTCATTTTTTTAGTTTCCGTTCTCTCTTATTTTTCTGCGAATCTTTCTTGTCTGTCTAATGCCTTCATCAAGTTCACTGTCCCCACCCTCACCACGCTGAAGGCTCAGCCCTCAAAATGATTCCTCCACTACATGTCCTCTTCCGAGTTCCTTTGCTTTTTCATTCAGCTCATTCCAGACATCCCACACGTCCAGTATTGTCTGCCTTTATTCATGAATATTTGGTTTGTAATAGTCAGTAATCCCTCAGAATAAGGCATAGTTATAATTAAAACATATTTGCAACATGTCATTTTTAATGCATCAATTAAAATCCCTTAAAGACGCGCCCACTAGTGCGACATATTTTTTGTTGAGTTTATATAAATTGAGCTGATTGATTGATTGAAAGGGATAAGTGAAACAAAGCAGTTTCATGCTTTAAAGAATACTACTCATTACCAATAATATCCAATCAGAATGCAGTTTAGTTGAAGAATCATTTTTGTCACTTGCCGAATCAACTTGTTGCAAGTAAGTATTGGAAACATTGAAGAAGATGACAGGACTAACTCAATTTTCATCATTTATGATTTTTCTTTTATTTTACACCTGCACAACCTATGCTCTCATTGGATCTAATCTTATAATTTTCTTTCTCAACAAAATGTGTAAAAATGTGTACATACTGTATTAAGTAACCAGCGGGTTAAGATTGTGTTTAATAAGAACATCAAATGTTACTTGGAGGCAAAGAACTGCCCATTCCATTCTGGGTTTAGCTCATCTGTGCATGATTGACAGCCAAGCACCAGACATCTTTCTCCACTCATCCACACACATCAGTCACATCATTATGTGCTGAAACAGTGCAGAGTGGGTGGTGAGGGTTGTCAGTCATCTCCAGCTGAAAGAAAAAAATTGTAAAAAAGACATGTTTGGACAGGCAACAATTGTTGCCACCCAGGCGCTTCTGCTTCCATAGTGTAGTCAAGTGGAGTTTTGAGAAGTCAGGGGCAGCGACAAAGAATGGCTGTTTTCTTGCCACTTTCATCTTTTGAATGCTCTGTCTCGTCTGATTGGCTGTCTGACAACAAACATTGCAGCAGATGCAGGCAGAAGAGAATCAACAGGTTCTGCCAAATTCCAGCCTGACACAGAGTCGCTGTGGCAGGGGAAATATTTTCTAGCTCAAGAATGAATGAAAAGCTGCTCGGAGAGCTACAATTTACTTAGTAAAAGCTCATAGATGATGTTGACATTATGCTGACATCTTCATGAGTTGCAGTTGAAGGGCATAACCATAAAAGCAGTCATTGTAAGTGAGTGTTCAAGAGTATAAAATCAACAGGAAAGATTTTGCTAAATGGTCGACCACCTGATGTTATGATGCTCTCTCATTTCACAGCACTCTGCGATGGTTGCTGTCGTCATTGTGTGCAGGATGACACAGAAGTGATTGCTATCTCTGTAGCTTTGTATGTGGGGGTCTGCGGTTCACCTACGGAAATAAAGATCTCTGTTTGCATGAGCGATCACCAAGCAACATGAGCAATCTTTGTCAGTTTCCTATCTGTGCAATTATATACCATATACATGCAGTATTTTGGCATGTATGTTATTTATCATTATGCTGTTGTGTGCTTTTGGGAATATGCAGACCAAATTGTTAAAAAAAAAAAAAAAAAATGCATACCTAACAAAGAAGCAAACCAAATGTTATTGGCAAAAAGTGCTAAAAACAACAATGTAAAAAAGGAAAATAGGTATATGGATAATGTGTTCATCATCCTATCATACTAAAGCTGCATTTTTGACTCAGATTTGTTGTGTTACAAAACATTTCCAGTTACAACAGCCAAAAACAACTTTTTGTCTTTATTTAGGTATGCAAAATTACCGCACATAATTGATATGGATGTAACATTATCTAAAAGTAATCTATTGTGAACATGCAGCAAGTGTTGTATGACCAAGATAAGCAGTTCTTCTCTTCAGCTGATATGGACAAGGCTAGTTTCTGGTTGGGATTTCCCTTTAAGCCTTGCAATTTAATTTTGCATGAAGTGATGGGCGGCTGTTCTAGCTGCCTGCAAAAAAAAATTGAAAATTGAAAAATTGAAAATTGAAACCAAAAAAGACTTTGTCTATGATGTGAGACCTATGTTGTTCTATTTCTTATGTTGTAAGGCAGAATCCCTGTGGTAGCATTTTGTATTTGAGAAGCACCTTTTCCAAGTGGTAAAAAGCTACCGTATAGGCTTTGCTGACCCAGAAAAGAATTTCAGTACTGTGGTTACTTTGGATTCTGTGGTAAGTTTGCTTTTGGCAGGCCCAGCCTCTGATTTATTGCCATACAATAGGCCTATTTCCCACAATAAAAACAGTTTGACTGTGCAGGGACAGCACAGGTGTAAGTAATAACATTGATGATGGTTCTATCCAGTGAAAGTGTCCCAGTAAGTAATACCACTGAGCCAGCATACTTGGAAACTGGAACATCTGAACTAAATACAGCCATTAATTACACATGTGCTTTTGCTGCTATGACTCTAGAAAATTCCTGCCCTCAAAAACAGAATGAAATACTTTTACATGGTTGTGACTGTGACCGTACGCTGGCTGTTCATGACCAAACTTGTGAAGCCAACGCTTTTGGGGCCATCACTCAAAGAGAAGTTTGATTTTTTTTTTTTTTTCCACTTGAGCTAGAGGCATTTTTGCATAAAAGACTTCACAGCCTAACAGGACTATATTCATGACATGTTCACACCCTTCCCCTCAGGACAGCAGACAGACAAGCTTGAGGCAGATTCTGTTAAAGAATCATTCTCTCTTAGATATCCTTGATTTTAATCTTTAATGAACGTGTTGCTCTCGCATGAATGATCAGTATGTCCTCATAAGTCTAAATGTCATCCTGGTGAGGTAAAGCAACATTAACATTAGTCAAAGACTTTTAATTTGGGAGAGGAGTCACCTCAAGAGCATTTTGAAACGTCCTTCTCCAGCAGCCATGATGATGGATTCGCTTATTTTAGGATCAACACATGGGAGCCGTCTATCGCCTGGGACAACATTTGGCCGCCATCTAGATAGACAGAGACAATGTTCTGTATGTAAATGAGTGTGGGAGGATGGATACAGGAGGATTTATTCCTTCAAAGCGGTATAACATTTCAGTGTCATTTCTTGGTGTTTTGTTGGGCTTGGTGTTCGAAATGCTGCTGGTAAAGTTTTGCATGGTGATATGTGGTATTCACTTGCCACCTCAAACTGTATATTCCCATTTAATACTACAAACACGTAACAAAGAGAGGGCACATAAGAATTCAACGTTATTCACTCTTTCTTACAAGAATAGAGCTATGCACAGTGCTACAGTGCTAATGCACTGTAGATAATGATATTGAATTAGTCAATCTTCACTAATCATGTTCTCGATCTTAGACATTTGTATCTCCAATTAAACCTTATTTTCTTCGACAGATAAATGCAAGTGTGCACAATGCACAGGGTTTAATGATTTATTTAGCAGATAAGAGAAGATAAGATTGTAGCAGTCAGAATATACTTTGACATTCTGCCAAAAACACATATCCAGGTTGAAAACTGAAATTCCCTTGTGCACTGGTTTCAAACTTGACACATACGCACCTTCAGTAATCTTTAGTCTACTGAAGAATGTGTTAAAAAAATGACACATTTAGGCCAATCCATGGTTTCTGCTTCCGAATGGCTGCATGATGTAGCCTAAATGTCAACCTCGCCAGGGGTCCACATGGACTTTGCACACTACAATTGGGTTTGTCACACATGCTCCAAAAATTTAAACAGGACACTTGTCGAAAACAAAATGAAAAAGAGAAGTCCAAGAGCCATTCTCTGTTTACACAGCACTGCATTTGTCAATCTGGAAAAATGTAAAAAACCAAGCAGCAACCTCTGTTGTTCAAAAATAAAGCCGATGTGGAGGCCAAAAAAACAAAAAAAAACTGGTGGTAGTTGTAACTGTTTTCCAGGAGAATAAGATTTCCCTCAGCCACACCTCTTGACCTGTTTCTAGACTGATCAAAGTATGGATACAAACTGATACCAATCGTTGGGCTACATAACCCCTCTTCAGAAACCAATGGGTGACGTCATTGAGACAATGTCCATGTTTTATACATTCTATGTTTAAAATATGAAAATATGGCCTCTTTGAGCAGTAGAGATGCAGCGACTAAAACTAATGACATTGACCTACACCATCTTGTGCATATCTGCGCAGCATCTTTTCAAATGCTTTCTTGCTAATGTGCTTGGTATTTGGCATATTTCATTTTCAATACCTTTTGCATTTCACTGTTGAGGCCGACCCTTCCTGTTTATGAGGCTACATTCATGGCCGCTGGACATTTTACACTTCTTAAAGGCACAGTATGTAAATTCCACCAGCAGGGGGCTCTCAAATCAAAACAATAACAAAAGATAACGTTGAGGCTGGCGGGGAATCATGGGAGTATGCTCTGCTACCCTCAGTGGCTTTTTTTCCACCAAGTAATGGATTTTGTGCAAAACAAATGCTTTCAATGGATTCAATATCCTGTAAAAAACATAGTTTGACCTCTCAGAAGCTACCTAATGCAGAGGTTAACATTTAAAAATTTTATTAGGTTCCAGGTACCCGTACTTTGAGCAACTCTCACAGATTTTCCTACAAGAGTTGAATTTAAATCTTTTTATGAACTCATTTATTAAGAAACTAATTTATTCCCAGATTCTTGCAATATTCCCTTATTATTAATGACATAATTTAAAAGGGACTCTTTCACATAAGTTATGGCAAATATTACACAACTATACTGCATTGTAATTTCAGTACCAGGCTTTCTTCATGAGACACACATACAGGGCCAGTGAACTAGATTGGGGTCCGACAGTTTTTAGAAATTTGTGACTGCAGCTCAGAATTTTTTATGTTGCTGTCTGTACAATAGTTATTAAGTTATAAACACCAACATTTAATGTGGAAATAAAATTACTGTATTTAGAAACTGAGATTTGGTAGGTACTGTATATGCTGACAGAGTTGACTGTCGACTGTTAACTTGTTCTCTCATGTCTTCTCTTTCTCTTATTCTGTGTATGACAGCGTGTTGTGACTGCGGGCTCTACCATCCCTGTGATGCCCTCGTGCAGAAGGCACTGTTTGTGCTGTCCTTGGGTTACCAGATACCTTACTCCTGAGTCAAAGTGCCCTCTTGACATGTTTGTTATGATCTTTCAGCTAGACCTTTATTTCTTTTTACCTCTATGAAACATGGCCACAACTATTCTACTTTAATCCATGACTGAATGTTTCTACTCAAACCTAATTTGGCAGGAAAGCTGTAAACCTGGCAACACTAGCAAAGGATTCGTGTGTGTCCATGAAAAATAGAGAGAGGAAGAGAGAGGGCTCGTACGTAATGTTTGTGCATTTGTGCGGCTGGCTAGCTGGGGGGCATGAAGCTGAGAGTAGGGCATTATTAAAAACCATCTGCTTTCCTGCAGAGTCAGAAGGCCGTCTGGACACAGTCTCTTAACAGGCCTTGTTTTCCTCGATGCCCTGAGGCAATATGACAAATTTGAATGCACAAACTAAAAAGTAGAGGGCAATTGAAACATTGTTTTTATTGTTGCTTCATCATATCAGTATGGGTTTTCAAACAAAAAACTTAACCAAAAATGTGTCTTACAAACAGTGATACACCCATATAATGTTCTTTAAAAGATGTATCAAAGCCTATAAGATAAACATCATATGACTTAGTCTGTGTAAGAGAAGTACCCATGCAGTTGTTTTTCATGTTTACTTTGTGACATAGAACACACATACACACAAAAAGATGCACACACACACAGCGTTGCTTGCTGTCCCCTTAATGGACAGTTTGCTTTGACGGAACAAGTTCTTAAATTAATAGATCTGGAAAACTTTTGAATGTTTCAAGGCATATTTTTGAGATTGATATTGACCTTTAGATCAATTCAAATCCATTTTGACTGATATAGAGTATTTTGAATGCATCTGTTTTTACTTGTCTTTCCTCCACTTTTGTGTGTTACTGTTTATTAGGTACTCTATCTTAAGATTCTTACGCATACATTATATAGCTAAAAAACAAATATTCAACTGCCCGATACTGAGGTCTTGTAGGTTGCCCTTCTTCTACTGTATCTGAATAAATGGTCTTGGTTGATTCATTTGTATTAAGTTATAAACCAGGGGAATCCTATTTTCACTCAATAGCTCTAGTTTTTTTCTGTAAAGCCTTAAGATGATACAAAGCAGGCAGAACACAGGACAGAAACTTCCATTACCCCCATCACTTACACGTGCAAGCTTTCTTTTTTGAAATTTCCACTATAGACCAGATTGTTCACGGTTGAGGCCAATTAGCAAAAACAAACCATACCAAAATAAGTTATTACCTTTGAAGAACATAACTCATGTTATATCAAGGAAGTTGGGAGAACAATACCACGGACTGATTGCAATACAAGCAGGTGCACCTGTTAGACATTTTTGAGTGGTGGTTTGCTAATAACCACATTAAAATGACAAAGCCAATATCAGCTGAAATAAACGCACCTAATTAGGTTCAGATGATAGCTCCCCTAGCGTAGGCAGTATTTGTTTGCATCACAGCACAATTTTCTTTCTTTTCTGTGCAATGACCCTGTTTTTTCCTTCTTCCCTTTTCTGTTGGCATAAACAGACAGTAATGGCGTCTGCGTTTTCCTTCCCCCTCACTGGTCCTTCACATGGCTCAGCAGCTTAGCTTGACAGCTCTGCTGCGTGTGAGTTCAATTGGTGGAGTTGAAAGCCTTTTTGCAGCATTGGGGTTTGGTCTGATAGAATCCTCCATTTACCTTTTGCCCCGAGGCAATGAGAGAAGAGGAATAAGGTTAGAGCCATGCTGGTAGCAGAAACTAAATGGAACATGATCCTAAAGAACACATTGGAAAAAATGCAAAAAACAAAAGTAGAGGGAGGAAGAAGGAACATAAAGGGTTGGTATATACAGTAAGGGTTCCTCGACGTATGCCACATGCGCCACTGAATCATTTTGATGTCACTGCCGTCTGTCAATCATTTTGATAGTTTGAAAGACATCAAGTGACAGTATGCTTGCTTGCACACATGTACACAGTGAACTCAATGAAGGTTCATCTCCTACCTCAAATACTTCAGATCCTGGCAGCACAGTATGTCATTTCCATATAAAGATCAGTTCACTAAAGCAAAACATTCTCATTAAATTTAACCTGGTAAAACACCCAATCAGATTGTTATTTATTTTCAAAGAGGGACCTGGCCAAGAGAAAATCATTAACATTTCAACAGCCATAAATACTAACAATTCAATATAACAAATATAACCGTTACTCAATAAACCTAACTAAACCAATATCTGATTGGGACACAATACAATATTTTTTTTTACTGTAGAAGCTATCACATTGATCAAAAGTTTAAATATTTCTGTTCTTTGAATCTATCCAGGAGTTCTGCAGAAGAACCCAGGGATAGATTTATACTGTATATGACTGAGCAAAAATAAAAGTCTTCAGGCATTAAGAGATAGCAACTGAGCAAGAACACAACAAGTTAAGTTGTGAATGAGATTGCTACAGGCAGTTATAGAGCCAGGAGCGGAGTAATGTACAGTATCCAGCTTCTATTGGCACTTCATTAAGTGCATTCTTAAAGAGCAAATTACCATAGTACGATAAAGATTTAAAAAAAACAGAAAATAATTTAATAATGGAACAAAATGTCTGAAGTTAAGTAAGCTAAGAAATAGGTTGAGTTTCATTTTAGATCGGTACAAAAACAAAGCACATTTACAAAACCAATGTCACGTTGCTTTTTTTCTGAACTGCATCTATTAATTGGACATATTCAGAGGCCATGAGGGGGTCATATCTTAAGGAACCCGGTCCAAAAGGATTTTCCTAATGGCCTAGACAAATGGCCTTCGAGGTTAGTGGAGGCGCATGTGGGATGAAAAAATACAGTTATGAATGGTAGTTTTAATGGCAAATGTTTGATGAATGACAGCCGGTTGTCAAGAGTTCCAGTGAAATTTTTGATAGACAGGAGGGGTCATTGTAGTGTCATCGATGATGATGGAAAAGATCTTGCAGGAGTCAGAAACAGCCTTAAAGAAGGAGCAGTTCAAGGCAGAGCCTGAGGTGGTGGACAGGCATCCATTCCAAGGTGTCAATGTAGCATCTACAAATGAATGCCTCACCATGTGTACAGTCTGAGAGGACTGAAAGGTTAGGTCGAGTGTCATTGGCATAACAATGTAGGTAATATTATTGGATGACAGAACAAGGACATTTCCAGTTTACAAAAGTAAGAGAGTTGTGACTATGTCCAGAAGCATTTCACAAGAGAGGATATTCAGTGGTGACACTAACCAAAGAGGACATTGTTAAGGTAGGAGATGAACAACAGGAGTTCAGGTCAGAAATGTGTAGGTGTGCAATTGTGACAAAAGCCGCATGTGAGTGTTTCTGGAATTGAATACAGCAAACTGTCATAAGAAAATGAGGTCCTAGGACAGACGGACAGTTCTAGCCTCAATGACAGAGGAGAATGTTTGAATTTTGAACACTGGATGTTTCTAATCTGTGCTTCATCAGACATTCATAATTCCTAGATGACAGGTATATGAAGTCTTGAATTGGTTACAAATAGAAAGAAAATGGATAGACTAATGTACACAATTATAATACTACACATAGAAAAGAACACATTAGTTCATTATGATCAATAATGATGAGCAAGTTTATTTTACCATTCATCACATATTGCACATTTGCAAGGCTTGAAGCAAGCTGTTTTTGTTGAAACAGTGCCATACTCTGCTTTCTGGTGTCTTTGTTTGATTATTTCTATTTGCTGTAGTGGGGATATTTGGGCATTTAAATATTGCTTGTGTTTGAGCTATGCTTTGTGGTTATGTGTATGGGAAATAGCCAATTATAAAAAGGAGTCAAGTTACTGTTACTGTCAGATTATGTTTTGTTGCAAGCTTATAACCAGCCTTTCTTTTCTCACCATTATATAGTTGTTTTCTGCTAATAGTCAGTTTCAAATTAGATGAAGTTACCTAATTACCTGAAATGTTTGATTTAACTTTATTTGTGTTGGTCACTGTCTCAAATAACAATAAAACCACTGACAATACAATTAGCCATTGACCATCTAGATATAGCATTGCATAATCTGCCATTTGCTGTTGTTGACTGGAAAAGCCATTTGGTGCTATCACATTGTGTATGTTGACAAGAAGTTAATACTATTACACATTAAATGTTCTTTTTCAAATTGCAAGAAAAGCCAGTCACTAACCATAAGTGGTGCTTGCACACATTGTCTGATCATAAAAATTAAAGACACATACCTGACATTGGTGTATATTTGTGGGATTAATTGTACAAATTTCTCCTTGACCAGCATTTCTAACTTCTACAATATGAGTCAGTGTCATCATTTATCTGCTCTTTTTCTCTCCTGAGCTAAGATTATATTAGTTTGGAAATAACTGGCACTTTACAACACTTCAGACACCAGGGGCTAAAATCACAGAACAACAGGAGAAATCAGACAGGCAGTGCTAAACACAATCAGAAAAACCACTCGCTTCCTGAGTAGCGATGATGTTGTTGTGGGCGACATCAAAGTAAATTCCAAGACTTCTTTGGATCGAAAATCCAATTAGGACCAGGCTGAGATATTATACAACAAACAATATAGAATATTTTCACTGGAAAGTATACTGTATATGCCACACTATTTCTGGTAGCATCCATCGATTGAGTTTTCAGCTTCTTATCCAGGTCAGGGTCGCAGTATGAGCAGTACAGCCCACATGCCTTCATCTTCATGTGGATCTTCTTTAGCTAACTGGGAGATGTAAAGCCTCCAGTATCCTCTGGGTCTCTACACTGGTCTTCTTCCTGTTGATCATGCCTAGAGTGCCTCCAGGAATGTGCCTCGGGTCCTCTGTGTAAGATGCCAAAACCATCTAAATTGGCTTCTCTCAATTTGGTAAAGAGCCAGTAGCTCGATACCGAGGTCTTCTCAAATCACTGAACCTCACAGAGCCGCCACCCTGTCCATGAATCTCATTTGGGCTTCTGAAATCCCCTGACCCTTCATGGGTCTTATAGGACTCATCTATTTAAAAAAAAAAAGAAAAACAACAAAAGTTGAGATAGGAGGGAAAAGGGGGGGAGAGAGAGAGAGAGAGAGAGAGAGAGCATAAACTAAATGAAGACACCATATGGGCTGCGAAACATCTGTTGCCCTAGGGGGTGGCAGGGACCGATGGAGCTCCATTACTCCCATGGATATCCCATTATTATGATTGAATAAATAAATAAACCATTAAGTCACTTGAAATGATCTCAAGCCCTGAAAGGTTTCAGACATTTAATTGTTCATCTGCCTCATTATGTTGTTGGAGTACTGTGCAGGAAAGTGGACCATTTTATGCAGTGGGATATCAACTCTGGTGTCATACTGACACTCAGCTTTTGGCTTTTTGCCCTCAACTACTGAACACTACCACCAATATCACACTGTGCTGAAGCACTTAACGCCAAAACGAAATCCGTACAGCAATACAAATACAAAAACTATTCAGCTGAAGATGGGTATTATATACACCGAATGGCAAGAATAACAGACCAACGAGTGGAAAACTTTAAACTCAAGGCTTATTGTACACATTGAACACACTTAATGTTTTAAGGAACAGAAGTTTGTAGCAGCAAGCATGACGTGGTCCTGAGGCAAAACAGCTGCAACTGACAAAATCTCAGCTGTTTCACAGCTCTGCTTGCTGGACCTCTTTGTTAATGTATAGCAGCCTACATGATTCTTTTTTTTTGTTTTTTTTGCATTCTTCAATGTGTGTTTGCCAGAAGTCCTTTACTAGAGGATTAGAAAAAAAGTCCTTTATTGGAGGATTAGAAGACTTTACTGGAGGATTAGAAAACATTTCTTATCATTGTTTTTTTTGCTGAGGGAGTTTTTTTTTTAAAGAACTCAGATTAGCAACAGATGGAACATATGTTCAAAATATTGTTATAACCAACCTGATTTGAATGTTATCAAACCTTTAAGTGTCCCTTTATAATTTGCTGCCGGTACCATTATGGGCCAATCATACAGAGACTCCACACCATGGGAAAAGAACAGCTGGGAGCACCTGTGGAGCGGGGCATGGTTGACCAAATACAACAAGTGGAAAAAAGCCGTAGAGCTCTCGTCATTTCTCCCAGACGAGGAGCGGGAAAAATGTCCTAAACAGCAGAGGTAGAGCCTACTACTTGAGTTAAGGCTGTTTTGAGTTCATCAAAGGATATCTGACACTCTTGAGACCACTGTACCTTTCTGGTTTCAGACTTTCTGTCAGCAGAAATACCTGTCAGTAGCTGGTTCAGGGGACATGCAATTTTAGCAAACCCAGACACGAAACGTCTATAGTAGACAGCCAGGTGAGTAAATGATAATGTCATCCAAATACACAAGTAGGGACCCTGACAGTTGACCACTTAAACACTGTTGCATCAAATGTTGGAACGTTGCTGGCGCATTGCAGAGGCCAAACGGCATGCGCTCAAACTCAAAGAGCCCCAGCGGTGTTGTAAACGCTGTCTTTTCCCGGTCTTGAGGGTCCATCTCGACCTGCCAGTAGCCACTGGCCAGGTCAAGAGTGGAGAACCACTCTGCTCGGGTCAGGTTAGTCGAAGTCTCTTTTGATCCTGGGTAGGGGAAAAGCATCTTTATGGGTCACTGCATTCAACTTTCTGTAGTCAACACAAAATCAGCCGTCTTTCTTTCTCACCAACACTATGGGCGCAGCCCACGGACCACAGCTCTCCTTGATTACTCCTTTTTCAAGCATACCTGCAAGTAAGGACTTCATCTTCTTGTACATAGCAGGGGGAATAGGTCGATGCCGTTCTCTGACTGGTGGTGCGTCACTCCTGCTGGTTTTCGGACAGATCAGATCGGTTAGCAAGATCGCTCACCTCCTTTGGCAGTGCTTGTTTCTCCTTGTCGGCTGCCGCGTCCACCAAAGCCACTTCCACAACACAGTCACCTTCCAGGGATAGATTCAGATCACTAGGTCCATGCACATCAGCTTCATCTACGTGGTACAGCTTGCCAAGCTTCTGGTACCGACCTAGAGTCAGATGGTAGGGGTGTGGGTTACAAATTCTCACAGGGACTCTGCCATTTTTAACCACCAACCAGTGCCACCAACGGCACTACGCTCTGCTCCGTTTCAAATACGCAGTGAGTCTATTTTCGCCGGAGTACGCTGCAGGCATGTGTCAAGCAGGACAGAATATGACAGCCTGGACAGGAAGACAGACAAGGAAACGCACAGAGCATCCGGTCAATTTCAAAATAAAACGCAATATACTGACTCGCGATCGTGTTTTTCAAAACTTTTATCAACATTTCGTCAAAACAGGCACCGAATGAACAACAATTCATCATCAGAGAGACAAAGCAACATGTTGTTTGCATGTTTTTCTCTTTATTCTTGCGGGATCTTGTAGTTCTCCTTTGATGTGTCATGGGTGCGCTTACGTCCCAGAAATGGATCCAGTGTGAATGAGCGCGAGCCGTCCGACGGAGCAAAACTGCGGCGCTGACAGACCGCGGCGTGCAAGGAGTATGTGTGAATTGGGGGTGAGTCATGGAACCTTCATGCAGCCCCAGCAACAGTTGGTCTGGTGTTGTCGCCATAGAGTGAGTCCACATATAAAAATATCCTACGGACCTGATCCCTCTCATGATTGTCTAAAACATTTATTTGTCTTTTAGCTTCCCCAGCTAATGCACTCGACACAATATCAACCTTTCTTGCTTCTGTCAACTCTTGTGACCCCAGTAAACTTTGTATTTGTTCTTTCCAGTCATCATTGGGCCCTTTAAACTTTGCAGCCAAGGGGCGCCAGGGACACCCAGACATCATAATTTTTGCCCTTGATTATTGCAGGTGCTCTCAGAACCCGATCCTGCCGACAACGCCAAAATTTGCATGTAAGGTACTGTAACTGGGGTGAAATAGTGGTAATTTAAAAAGTGTCGGGAATTGAATATGAACAGGGATCGTTTGAGTTATTGGGGTGAGAGCAGCACTGACAATAATAAAAGAGGCTAAAACAATGATGGTCTGGTGCAAAACAGATTTATTTCTTGAGCTAGGTTGTTCTTGAATTGCACCAAATTAAAACCCACTTAAAAGTAAATAAAATTGTCCTAAGTATTAAAGAAAAGTATAAAAGCATGCCTAAAAGAATGCGCAATAGATTAATGAAAATCCAACACTTCTGCCTTGTGACAATAGGAAAACAATGGTTTTGCTGGCAATGGTTTTCTAGAAACATGTCTCTGTCTCATCAGGCCCTTTGAATGCCTCAGGCACGTTTAATTATCCCTTTTAGAAGATCAGAGAGTACATAACCGTCTCCTTTTTTAACCAGTCTAGCAGCAAGGTCTGCAGTGACTTAAGTTATCATGCTTAAAATAATAATAAGATGGTAAAAGATGGATAGAAATAAAGTATTGTGTACTACATTTATAAACCAAAAAGTAGTTGGTTATGTGCAGAAAAAAAGTAGTTTTTTGCTAAATGAGTTAATCAAAATGAGACAAAATGAGTGTAACAGTTAAAGGAAATATCTAATACTAAAAAAATATGGCAGGTAGGGACTACAAAAATGATTGTTATCCAATTGATCTGGTCTTCGGTTGTACTGTAAACACAATTTTTGCTTCTGTGACCACAGAACTCTGATGTCTCCCTGTTAGCAATCAGTAATATCCATAAGTAATCAACTCTGATGTTTCCCTACAACTAATCAGTAATATGCGAAGAGAATGGTTAATCAGTATGATTATTTAAATATATTATTCATTCTACTGAACGAAACAGTAAAGAGCACAATTTAAACAGGCCAAACAACGTTGTAGTTTAATTCAACTGACAGCTTCAACTTCTCTACATGAGACTGAATTAATAAGATGAATGTACCATGAAGCTTCAAAAAGTCTACTTACTGTTATTATGTGTAGTTGACATCTGCTCGAATAACAAACGAGAACAATCATATTGATTTCAGACTATTATAAAGAAAAACACCAGAATGACAGGTACACTTTAATAGCAGCAGTGAAAACGTGGTTTTGTATACAGAAAAGGTTCTTGTGGTCCAGGTATTCTCTGTGGGGTTGCCATCAGCTCTGAAACAAAGAATAGGGGGAAAAAACACCAGGAGATTGTTAAGCCCAATTCACACATACTCTGTGTGCACCGCGGTCCGTCAGCGCCGCGGTCCGTCAGCGCCGCGCACTACGTTGTACTTAGCTGCCACTCTAGTCAATCATTGTGCTCACACAGGACGTGCTGCGGTCCGTCTCTGGCGCGTGCCACCGACGGCACTGCGCTCTGCTCCGTTTCAAATACGCAGCGAGTCTATTTTCGCTGGAGTACGCTGCAGGCACACGTCAAGCTGGACAGAATATGACAGCCCGGACAGGAAGTCAGACAAGGAAACGCACAGAGCATCCGGTCAATTTCAAAATAAAACACAATATACGGACTCGCGATCATATTTTTCATCACTTTATCAACATTACGTCAAAACAGGTACCGAATTAACAACAATGCATCCTCAGAAAGACAAAGCAACATGTTGTTTGCATGTTTTTCTCTTTATTCCCGCGGGATCTTGTAGTTCTCCTGTGATGTGTCATGGGTGCGCTCCGCTGCGCTGACGTCCCAGAAACGGATCCAGTGTGAATGGGCGCGAGCCGTCCACCAGAGGAAAACCGCGGCGCTGACGGACCGCGACGCGCACGGAGTATGTGTGAATTGGGAGTTAGAATTCCAATGACTGTGAAAATAGCAAATCATCTATTTTCCACCACCCTGTATCACAATGAAATATACAGTCTGCGAGTCCTCACAAGTTCCCATCCACCATTATTGTTTGGCCAATATTTGCTTATTGGACTGACTGTGCTTAGGTGCCAACTCTCTCGCTGGAGACACACCAAAGTATCGTTGGGCAGATTTACTCCAGATTTGTCCACTGAAAACACTGAAGGGAAAATCCCAACTGAAGGCTTTGTTGGATCAGCTGTAATCACTGATTGTGTTTGTACTTGAAAATTATTTATTCAAGAAAAAAGGTTTCCCTAGCAACACCAACACTGTGTCTCAACTCTATTCTGCATACTTTTGTATATAGCCTGTTTATACTGTGACACATAAAAATCCAGTACACTTATATTCTGCTTAATATTGATTATTTGTGTGTTATTGATGGATAAAAAGGCATGAAAGCAATAGTTGTTGGAAAAAGAATCAAATTGTGGATGGTTTTAAGGCAGTTCAAGGGAACTCGGTCGAAACAGCGGTAAACACACACACACACACACACACACACACACACACACACACACACACATTTATTAGAAAATAAGAATAATGTAAAATATTACATTTTAGGAGGAATATTTTGATTTCTTTGGTTTCAGATCAGACTGATGTAGTTTACGTTTCTATCTCATTTGATCAGAAATTGCATAAAGTTTTAGGCCCACAAATGATCATCCTACTGTGATACACAACTCTGCTTTTACATACGATGATCGGCAGCTCTGTCTCACAAGTGAGTTTACTTTGCCTTTTACTGAGTATAATGTGTACAATCCTACAAGTTTACTCTTCATAAAATACCATTAACCTCATGTCAAACATTTTTCTATATTAAGACTCAATAGTCTAACATCTCCATTACTCCATAATCAGTCTTAATAGGATAATTGTATCTTTATATTGCAGACCATAAGGGGGAATCATTTGACTTAAAATAATTGATTTATTTAATAAATTAATTTATTATACTAAGCTCTATCAGTGTCTGTATTGAAATGGTTAGGTCAAATATGACTTTGGTTTTCATTTGAAAAGGTTGTTATTTATGTGAATACATCCAGTGAACACTGCTGTTAATTTGTATATCAAAAGAGAAATAAGTACTGCATTGCAATGTTCATGCAGTCTCATGGATGATAAATGGGGCGCTGTATGAAATAATGCAACTTAACAGGAAGTGTGCTTCACATCAAAGCAGAATTGTTGGACCAACATTAAATCTTGCCCACACTGATGTGTATGTAGTGGGTGTCACATTATACTTAAAACACAAGTGCATTTATTTAAATTTCATTCAGAAGAATTCAAAACCTCACAAAGTATTGCATGTACTGTAAGCACCCCAAAATGGAGTCCCCAAAGTGTCCTTAAAAACAGCAAACAGCAGCAAATAGCTACATTATAATACATTACAAATGGTCCCTTTTTCTGTTTGTGTCAACAGCCGAAAAGCATTATCACTTTGTAATCTTAGGTTCCCAGAGGAATTATCATTGGATGAGGAATCCAAATAGTTTCCGTTCCTCCCTCCCCCAATGACTTCACATTCATCAATGGAGGAAATGAAATTAAAGCCCAGACAACTTGATAATAAGGATTTGGTCGGAGGATAGAGAACCATTTTTAATTTTTCCGTCTTGCCATTATTTGAAAAGCACAGTATTAGAATAAAATGTGTAGAGAAAATAAAAGCATAATATCCCCTTGATAGTGATAGTCAAACAAATAGATTGTGGTTTAAAATGTCTATTGTTGTCAATTTAAGTCCCGTAAGGAACCAATTTAAGAGCAAGACATTCATCTAAAATGACTTATTTGTACAGTATTAGTTTGAATAAATGTTAAAGCACGGTCTGGATGAGGCTGTCTATTATCTTTTTTACAGCATTTGTTCAAAAACATTGTCCTCCTCTTCAGGTCCAACTTGTGACAGAAAAACAACACTCTTAATTATTGTTTCAAACTTTCAAAGGATTTCAACATGTATTTATTTGTTTCTTCCCCTGATATCCCCGAGTTTTTCGCTTCATCTCGTTGAAGGCGCCCCATGCATATGTATGGTTTGAAGTTGTTTGGCTTTATCATGTTTATTTTAAAATCTTTTTTTAGCTTTACTCATAATTTTGTGTTATTCCAAAGTAGATTGTCTTGATGTTGGAAATTATAATGAGATTTATGTTTCTAGGACACCATCGGAAATGAGGCTTTAGTCTCAGTAGGATATTTCAAGCACTCATCTGCTGTTTTCCATTTATTTTTTTATTTTTTTGAATCGAATAACAAAGCAGAAGTTGATAGACAGGAAGAAAGGAAACAAAGGAGATTGGATGCTTCATGTGAGAGATGAACAACCAAACATCAGATAACACTCAACAAAACCTTGAGAAAGTCATCTTACAACAAGGATTCAAATAAAATGACATTTTCTTCTTTGCAATTGGAACAATGCAGATACTCTGTTAGTGCAGGAATTGAGTAATTAATTGTTATTTGTAAATAAAAAAAAGAAGAAAAAAACAATTCCCCATTTTTGTTTTAAATCAGTGTTTTGCAATGCTTCATATGGTAACCTTGCTTGTGTTTCATCTCTCTGAGATCAATTATATTCTAACTCGATCATTAAAAAAAAATATGCATTAACAATTATTTTTGATTGATTAAGATGTTTGGAATTGCCAATGAATATATCTTCAGGATTACAATATAATAACAGCAGCAACCTTCTTACCTTAGACTTGTTATGCCTTTATTCAGTGGACAGGACAGTGGATAGAGTAGAAAATGTGGAGGAGAGAATGGGTACTACCCTACATGGGATGACATGTAGGGTAGAATTCAAATCGGGACAGCCTGCTTTGAGGACTACAGTTTTCTATACATGGTGTGCTTGACCCAACCACTAGACCAAACGGCGCCCCAGTTACTATTTAAATCTTTCAGTGCCTTCTCTGAGAGATGAAGAAGAAGAAGATATGCTTTATTAATCCCACGAGGGGAAATTCAATTTTACACTTTGTCGTTGAACATGCTACACAAACACATGAGCTGGTGGGGGGTTCGGTGGGTTACTCAATGGCACCTCGGCAGAGTTCCGGATGTGAAGTAGCACCTCTCCAGCTACCACACCAATTTCCAGATTTGATCTGCACTGGGACTTGAACCGTCAACCCTCCGGTTCCCGACCCAAGTCTCTACAGAATGAGCTTCTGCTGCCCATACAAGTGAACAAGTAATAAGAATTATTTCAAAGTGTGACATGAGCAACACAGAGGTTTGACCTTGACTTTTGACTCCAGTCGTGATAATATTTGAGGAGGAGCAGCTGACTGCGCCTATTATTACCCCACTCAAGGCTAAACATCTCGAGAGTAATGAAAACGGCTGTGATGTTTTGAAAGATGCCGAGTGTGTGATGTTAGACGAACTATGTGACAAATACTCTGATCAAGACGCTCTTCAAATAGGTGAACCAAGGTTATACATCTTTGCTATGAATGATCGTGCGGTGCATATTGTTCCTTGTGTATGGTAGTGGGTGTGTGCGCACATATGCTCCTAATATCATATTTTTTTTTAATCAGCATCAACATAAGATCCCACACATCAAAGGAGCTGTTTTTCCTTGAAGTTAAGTGTGCTGGACTAGCTGCTAAGTTGAATGACAACCAGGTAGGCTAACAACAACATCCACAACAGGAGGTTGACCACAGTTAAGCATCTTTTAAAACGGCTCATTAGGCTCCGTCACAGTTTCCTGGAGGAACGTGACGGTGTGTTTGATAGACTTCATTTCACAAACCTAAAATGGACCAGCATCTTTTATAAGAAGCCACAACTTGAAACATACTAATCAATTATATCACACACTTTGAACGTATATCTTACTTTAATATTCACTCATTAATTTGTCCATCTCTACGCTCAGCTGCTCCCATTCACTCACTTACCTACCCGCTCTCACACATACTCCTCCTTCCAATGACAACTACAATTAAAACCACAAGCGGTGATGAAGGGCCCCCGCACCCCTGTGCATGTCGGGGTGTGTTGAGATGGCGGGAGTGCAGCAGCAGCGGAACGGGGCTAAGCAGCAGACCGTGCAGTCCGATTTGTGTAAAAGTCGTACTATGGTATGCTGAAATAGGCAGCGTAATGAAGATCACAGAAATTTTTGACATATAATTGTATTAGGTTAGATGTGATCATGCCAGTACTGACATTGTTCATGTCGAATTTTGAGCAAATCTGACATTGTATATGGGAGGTAGTTATTATTCTTTGCATTAGGGGGCGCTATGGTTAAAATGTGTTATTGTTTTGTGTCACTGTGTTCAGAGGCCAACCCTGATCATACCTATGTAATTTCAAGATCAGACAAAGTATATAAGAGTTACAGCCACTTCCTGTTTGATGGCGATGTGATTTGTGGACTTCCTGTTGAGTTTTGGGCGTGGGTGCAAGAGCCTTTTTTGTAGGTTTTGTCATGTTAGAAATGCATAGTAAAATTCAGAATTGTAGGTTCAACGTGCTGCGGGGGCTGAATGTTTGAAATATTGTAGGGGGCGCCATTGAGCCATTAAGCCACGCCCACTCAGTTAAACAGTATAACATGTTTGACTTTACTACCAGGATTATATGTATGAAGTTTTGAGGGGAAAATGAGCTACCGTGTAGCAATGGCTAATGCTAATTGAGAAGCAGTAACTTCCTGGCGCTGGCAAAATCAGCGATTTTGAGCCATTTTGGGCTGTTATCGTGAAATTCAACTTTAATTTGTGGACTTCCTGTCAGGTTTTTTGAAACGCCGCAAGAGGATTTTTAGTCTGTCCCGACAAGCTTAATATGCATACCAATTTTCGGGAGTGTACGTGAAAAAAACCTTTATGGGGAGGCCATTTTGAAATTTTGAAGGGGGCGCCACTGAGCCATTTTGCGATTTTTTTATTTTTTTTTATTTTTTTTACGAAACCACCAAAATATAAAATTTTTCACGAGACCTGATGAGCGTGGAAAGTTTGGTGAGTTTTCGGGCACGTTCAGGCCCTCAAAAGTGGCCGCAAAGAGGAGGAACAATAAAAAGAAGAAGAAGAATCGCTAGGGTTTCAAGAGGGTCCTCGCACAGTTCGTGCTCGGGCCCTAATTACTGATATTACTGTGGGGGCTGAAATGTAGGATCAGCACTCTTTAGGCTGACATCCTTCAACACCTCTTAGAAATTGTTATTATAGTATCCATGGACTTTCTGTGTAAAAGAAAAAAATATGAAGTCATATTAGTTTTACCATGGAGACAATCTTCCTTTGTGACTGTTTGCTGATTGTTAATTCGTTTTGGTGCATTGATTTCAAAAATGTTTTTGTGCAGACATCAGAGCAAAGTGAAAACTTTTGGCATAGGGGTTATGCATTCTTTATAAGTTTATTTGTCGGCTCAAAAACAATCCACAAATAGCAGTTTGACCTTCTGTTGTTATTCAAGTTCTGAAGAAACTTCAGAAATAAAAAGCCATGACATTTCTGAAGACTGGTTTTGTTCAAATATATTCTCATATAGGTTCTTTATTCAGCATTCAACTTTGTTTTAATTTGTTGTATTGTCATTTGAGTGAATAAAAAAAAATCACTATCTTTGTGAAGTGATTTTGGATTGGACTGGCAAACAATACACAGCCTACCTTCTTTTAAATCATCAAACTATGACAATTGTTTTTACACAATGTTAGTCATTGAAGAGCTCAGTCAATTGTCCAAAATCATGTAGAAGTGAAAGAGATGTCAACAGTCTGTTCAGAGCTTTCTTGTTAAACGGCACATTGTTCCCATTCGTATAAACGTTCACAAATTCAACATATGAATCATGAAGCTTAGCGAAGAAGACGTCAAAGGCTTTTGTGAAGTTAGTTTATATCAAGTTTCTCTTCAGCGGGGTACACACTACAAGATAATCGGGCCGATTTTGGGCCGATTCCCCCCTTCCGACGAAAGTCAGCAAAGGCCCGACTATCTGATGTTCCAAAGATTATCTTGCCAGATTCTCCTGTGGTGTGAGGTGTGTTAGGAGTGATTTTAACCACGATCGGGGGCCGCCCCGATTTGAAATCGTAAATATTAAACATGTCCAATATTTACGATCGGAAATCCTGTGGTGTGGGGAGACCACTGAGGACGGCCGAGCATAGACTCTGTGAATTGTCACGTGGAATGGAACAATAGCCAATAAGGAAGCAAGCTGACTGAAGCAGGAAGCACAACAAACATTACCATGGCGACAACAGCAATCGCGAAGCATAAAGTTAAATGGATGTCATGAATTCAGGACCAACTTGTTGATTTGTGGCAACAACAAGAGTTATATTACAATGTGTCTGTAAAACAAACCACAATCCAACTGACAAGGAAAGGAATTTGACCAAAATGTTTACCGTAATGGATGTACCAGCTAACAGCTAGCCACATTTAGCTTGCCCGTCATGTTTGTTTACTCTTCAATCGCGTTTGTCCGCGTGAGATTACACTTTGTGATAGTCGAGACTCTGGATGTCGGCGAATGAACCGGTTAGTCTGTGGTGTGCTGAGTTGATCGTCTTATTGCACACCACACACTATGCGATCTGAACTGTTAATCGGTCAGGATTGTTGTCATGTGTGGGGTCTCTTACGTTATCAAAATCGAAGATTTTAAAAATCGTGTAGTGTGTACCAGGCTTTATCCTGTAGGAGAACAGACTCTACAGGCACAGAACACTGGTTTGGGCATTGGAAGTGTTCTGGTTTCTGTTTAAAGCCTGAGTAGTAGAAGTAGTAAAAGCAGCGGGCTTTGATTGCATAGAACATATTTTTCCATTTGGTGGGCCCAACATACTCAAAAAACAGATAGATAACTGCATGTAGGTGAAGCTAACAGTCATCTCTTATGGACATCTCTGAACTTGAGCTGCTTTCTCTCTACTCAAGTTGCTAGTCAGACTCTAAACAAAGGCAGTGCGCAGAAAAGGAAGTTCATTATCCCTAACTGTTGGTTACACCTAAAGACCCCCAACATTTGGACATTACTCCCAGATTCTATATTGTCATCATGCAATGGGGTGCCGATGGGGTCGGTAATTGGTGTTTATTCAATCGTGGAACCAATCTGCTATCTGTATAACATACCTACAGCTTTTGAGAGTGATGTGCCAAATGTTGGGGATTGTGTTGAAGCCAGCAGATATACATAAAGGGGATTAAGGATATCCAGGCCAAGACTTCCTTTACCATGAACTTTAGACACATAGAATAGAGTAACAGTCCTTGAGAAGACATCCAAATCAGGATTGCTATCGGCCCTCTTATCCAAATGACTGTTTATAGAGTTTAATAATAGATGATCAAGTGTTTGATCATCTAAGACAAAGATTACTTGCCACATGGACGACATTCATATGACCAAGGCCCACCCAACCATGCATTGAACAATACTACTCAGGCTACAAACAGAAACCAGAACACCTCCTAAAATCTTTCCTTTACAGTTTCTGCGTTTACTTGTTGATATCTGTTTATAAAGATTAGTCAATATAAAGAATGTGAGTAAAGAGATCTAAGTAGGCTCTCTCTTATCAACCTTGACATGATATTACAGAGTGAAAAAGTCAGAGGTTAGAAAGTAAATTCTAAAAGTTAAGACAAGACGTGGTTTGATATGGCAAAATGAACATCTTCCATCCAAGGTGTTTGTCCATGTGTTTGTGTTAAGATGCCTCAAGGTAACTACTGTACAACTCCTGAGGCTGAAAGGAAACTTTACCATGTAGCAGATGTTATTGCAACATATACCCAACATTGAATTATTAAAAAGCAAAAAGCAGGGAAACATATTAAGTCAGTGAGCTGAATCCGAAGTGTTTTTTCATACATATAATTGCATGGACGTTGTTTGTTAGAAAGTGCATCTTACAGATGTGCCTTTTTTTCCTTTGAAATGTCTCTTTGTCTTGTTCAAGCGTTACAAAGAGATAGCATTTTTCCACAGCAGGATCAAACTACACCCGAGCAGAGAAAAGCCATCTGCACTGAGCTTCGCCTTGAGTCAAACATCTTGAGTAGCAAATGGGGAAGGTACTCCTTGTGTGGCGCCTGTGGATTTTCAGCAGGAGGTTGTGTCCCATTCTCTCTCCCCCCCACCCCCCCTTTTTTTTTTTCACAATAACTCTGTCCCATTTAGCCATTTGAGTGATCTAATGGACTGATAAGTATTCTGGAGTGGAGCCACATTGGATAGAAACTCTGGACATAAATTCACCCGTACGCCCTGCAAATCATTTACTGCATTTCTGCTATACGGCAATCAATCTTTGTCTCCATACTTACTTTAACACAGCTGAAAATGTCAAATAATTATATGCATTCAAAGCCTTTTACTGTGGGCCGAAAGCTGTATAAGAATAATGGAACACAGCATTGAGAAGTCCTTTTTCTTTTATTGTAATTAGGACAAATACTCTTTCTATTATGAAGAGCTAGTTATTGCCAGATATCAGTGAAGGCTTCTGTTAGATGTCTTAGAATAGACTTGGTTTCCTACCCTCTATATATTTATCGAGAAACATGGATTCGATATATGGTGAGAAATGTCATTCTTACAACCTCTTATTTTAATGGTCTATAAAATGTATCAAGTGATGCTTGTAAATGCACAGAAGAAGATGAAGATGCCAATATAAAAGCAAGTTTTGATTCAAAAGTTCCCAAGGAAGCCCATTCTGTCGATCCACTGCCACTAAAAGCAAATGTTACTGCTCTGCCTGACGAATTATTAATCGCTCTCAGCTCAAATATTTTCTCATTCTATCTCCTGGCCACAGTTTCATTTCTATGGGAAGCACGAGCTGCCATTTGCAGACGATGAGAGCAAATGTTAATTTGCCCCGTGTGCATTTGTGAGCCAGAGGAGCCATAGGGCCGGGAGCGAACGTAGTGGTCAGGAGAGAGAGGGGGGGCTGCCTTGGGTATTTACATAAGGTAATGTGATTGAGTTGTTTCCATAGATTTTTCCTTTCCCCCCAAAACCCCTGGGTGAGGTGTGGAATAAGAGATGTGTGTGTGTGTGTGTGTGTGTGTGTGTGTGTGTGTGTGTGTGTGTGTGCAGACTTATTAGAGACACAGTTGTGGCCAGTTTTAACAACTGTTGCATTAAATTCTTCCATGGCTTCATGGTGAGAACACAGCCAGTCATTCCATAGACGTCATATAATCCAGATAATGTGATAGTCTGTCAAGATCATTGTCTTCTACTCCACAAATAGCATATGCAAGAAAATAGAGCTCTTATGAAGCAGGTGTTGGGTGTATTTGAATGTTTCCAGAGATATGTCCGACTTCACAAAGTCTGTGACACTTGCCTCTGAAGTCTGAAAATTAACCCAGTTTTATGTTGACTAACTTATTACTTATCCATCACTGTGGATTTAACTTAAAATCTAGTTCATCAAACATTATTGTCTACTCTTAATATATTTTGCTATATGTATTGCTTGAAAACGATACCTCACAGAGAGAACCCAAATCCTTCTTTTCTTAAAAAGAATGAGTGGTTAAGCTGCTCAGTGCTTACCAATGTTAAGAAGAATCTTGCTTTAGGTCAAGTTATACCTGTCTATTATCAGTCTAGTATTCAGTCATTTCGTATTCTTCAGGTCATGACCCACTTCCAAGAGTGTACTGCCAAGAGACCCTAAATTAATCCATCATATGCAAGCAGTGGCATGGATAGATTGTCTTTGTTTAGGCTGAAACCTTGAGCAGATCCGGACTCATTTATAGACAGTCATCTGTTGCAATCTGTGTTATTAGTTACAAACAGATAAATAGAGTTTAACAATTAGAAAGGGGCCTGCAGCAAAACAACCAGGACAAACTATGTTAATATCCAGCCATAAACGTTGACATTTACAGAAAGTAAGCCAAAGTAACTTCGCCATTAGTACTTTCAGTTCATTTGCTTCACAACATTGATCCATTAAAGTTAATCCTTCTCAAGATGCTCGCTCAACACATATTACTACTTTTTCCCCACCAGTGGTTCAGCCTCTCTTCTGAGGTTTAACCATGATGGCCACTAAAATGTGGTGGTGCTTGAAATAAACTCACTTAATGTTTTCTAGCAGACAAAACTGATTTTCTTGTTGTGTTTTTGATAAGGTAGTGATGGAAGTCAAAGAATTTGGCATTACAGACAAAGCGAGTGTAGCACCGCGGCAGCCCATTAGAAATGGACATTTTCAAAAGGTCGATGTGATTGATTTTAAACTTGGGCAGCAATCTTTTCCCTGCAAACTGAATGGTTGTCTCATCCAAAGCTAAATGGTTTTACACAGCAGAGGAGGAAGAGGCAAGCAGGGAGGAAAAAAGCAGGTCAGTTGTTGACATGGATGAATGGGGATACAGCAGAACAGCATGCACTGTAGTGACCCAGATAGGACCCAGTTCATAGCTAGAAAATGCATGAAAATACTTTAAGGTAATGCTTTATATACATGCTGTTAAACTGCCCTAATAAATGTGACCAACGTGTATCTTCTTTGTCTTTACGGACACCAATGCATTTTTGAGGAAGTGTCTAAGGTCTGTATTGTTTAGCCTTCTTTTTAAATGTGTATATTTGAAAGTTTCCTAAAAATGGTAGGTTAAGATTCACATTTTGCTCACAGGTGAACATGTGTTCTTCTGAATGACTTCCTAAGTGTGTAATAGATTAAAAACCAACCTCTGCACTCTGAGGCTTTGCCCTGTGGTTTCAACCACATGGTGGTGCTGGTGGACTGCTGACCGTGGACCAACAACACTCTATCTGTAGCGCACACACACTGCCTCCTTTCAATCCCCACTCTGTCTCTTTCTCACTACCTCCCGCTCTGACTTATCACATCCTTTGGCTCTCGCCCTCCTTCTCTCTCCCATATAACATAATGTGAGATGGGGTGAGGTGTTACGGCAAATTAAGTAAAATTAAGACAAGAGAACAGCTCTACTCACCTATGTCGTGGGTGAGTTTTTTTTTAGCGCATGCACTGACGGAGCCCTGCCTGTGCACCGTCCTTGGAGATGGGTGTTGATGACAGACTGCAGACCATGAAAGAAGTGGGAGTGTTGCATCCAGTGGAGGTGGAGGTGCCTGAACAACACATTATCATTCACCCACTATGGTTTTGTTTTGTTCTCTTTTCCCTTTTCACACTTTGTCTGCTATTTTTTCCCTCTCCTCTTTTTTTCATATCCTTTCTTTGGCTGTGTTTCCCCCCCCCCCCCCCCTCTCTTCCACCTCCTCTGCCTTTGTCCTTCCAGTTCCCCGTCTCTCTTTTTTCCAGTCTTCTGTGCAGGTCTTGTCATTTGCAGAAATCTTGAAGTCTTTTCCATCTTTTCCCTTTTCCCCCCCTATTCTTCTGTTATCTGTCCCGCCACCTTTTTCCAAACATCTACCTTTTCCCTCATTCTGCCAACCTCTCCCCATGGCACCTGTCTAATTCTCCTTGTATCCACTCTGTGGTGCCACTCATAGCTTGCTCCTTCACCCTCCCCTTCTTCCTTTTCCTGGCTCTCTCTGCCCTGGCAGGCTGACAATTGTTGGAGCATACACTGCTAAGCAGTTATCACCAGCTCACAGAGGTGTGTGTGAGTGTGTGTGTGTGTGTGTGTGTGTGTGTGTGTGTGCATGCAAGTATGTATGTTTGGTAATAATAGAAAGAGAGCGCGTATACATGAGCATATGTGTGTCACTGTGTGCATTTTTCTATTTTTATTGAGGTGTACAGCTCTTATGTTCAGCACAACAATACAAACAATGTGTCAGACAGGTTTCTATTATATTGGAGCTTTGTGCGGTTCTTCTACTATAGTGTAATTTTTTCTCTTGGAACAATGAGGGGTAAAATGATACTGAAAGGCTGCAACTCCTCTACAAGCCCCTGCCAAACATCCCATGTGTCTAGCTGCTCTGGATCCATATAAAAGGCACTAATTTCTTTGTCTTCAAGGATTTTTTTTTTTCTAGTTTTGGTCCCATCTGTCACTGGGAGGAGGTTGAAAGAAAGGAGGAATAAGCCCAGCTGGAATCCTTTGTCTATTGAAGGTAGATCACATTGTAGTAAGACCAGGACAATGATTCTGTGGCCTTATGGGTACTGAAAGATGAGGGAGACAGGCCAGGTCTTAGACCTCACGAGCTGGGTGTGCCAAACAATCATCCTGCAGGAAAGTGGTTTGGGAGGGTTTGATTTGCTCACCCTGATACAGAAAAGTCAAGATCTAAAACTTGAAAAATAGAAACCTTAGTTTTATTCGAGTACAGCAATGACACATTTCCCATGGTATTTATTTCTTTAAGACCCTCAAAAAAACTCCTCCGTTGGTAATTTCATTGCTTACTTGGTGTCCATTTAAGTGGTTAAGGCAAGGATAAATAAGCCTTTAAAACCATTCTAAAGGGAGGGTTAGAGCATTTAACTTGTGAAGGAAAAACTGATGAAAAAAGCCCTGTAAATAGCTTTTTCTCAACTAGTATGCAAAGGGGAGTTAAATAAATAGATTTGATATATAACAGCCATCTAAATTTATGTGTGGTGATTGGCTTTAATTGCGTAGTCCCATTATATTGCAATAAGAAAAGATCAGGGGAAATTATCATAAAAAGATGTCTTCATTCACTCCAGAATGCTTATGAAAAATGTCTAATGCATAGTCATTGTCTTCTACGCACAGCAGGGCATGCAGGAAAGATCTGCAACTGTTACTCATGCCGACTGCTTCCCCGCAGTGATCGTGTAAATCCGACATGATAAGTTGAGCTCTTAAATCTCATGGATCAAGACCTAATTCACATTTTTCTTGTGTGCGAGTCAGTTATGAAAGCAGTTCCAGGTTTTTCTTACACACAGCAGGGACCTGAAGTTATTTGGACGAGTTCATTCCTCTCAGAGTATACTTTAAAAGTGGTGGAACTAGTGTTGGTAACATGCAATATAAAAGTCATTAAAAATTCATTTCATGGGGTGAGGTGCAAATACTGTAGCTGTGACAATTTACCCTCCACCCTTGAGAAAGAAATAAAGTCTAAAGCTGTGGCTATTGGATTTTTTCCCCCCCTCTTAATGTAGGTGTGGATGTTTTTGTCATACAAGACTTATAGTTGAAGAAAATTAACAACATGTTTGGATCTGAAAAAAAAAAAGAAACTCTTGCTGTGCATACAATCGAGTAAGGCTGAGGGAAATAAGGGCAGCTAGTAGCAAGATGAAGCCAATTAGCACACTTACTTTGAAGAAAGGTCAACAGCCTACATATAATTAGTGAAAATAAAGAAATAAGTCTAATTATAGTTGATCAGAGTTATGGTTTGACCTTATATGTCCTCTCTTGTTCACAGCGTCCACTAATCTGCTCAACTGCACTTAGTCTGACTTCTTGCATTGCTTTGAGATACATTTTTCTAGTCTGAAACTGACTTTTATTGTGCGTATATTTATTGCAGTGCCCAACAAATTATCTGTCTGGCATTATATTAAGCTAGAGTAAAAGTATTAACCAGCATCCAAGTGGCTCAAAAACTGCCTGGAGGGCATGGCTATCTGTTTGAAAAGCAGGAAACAGATTCCTTATCAATTATGTGACCGTTTCTTACAGCTTAAAGAACAAGTGCATATGGCTGTGGCAGAGGGGAAGCTGCATTGGAAAAACAAAATGAGCACTAAAATGTCTTGGGGATAGAATTGAAAACAGAACAGCATTAGGGAGGTGTGTCTTAGACTCTCTTCTATGCATAACTTAGAAATTATCAATGTTTTTATTTTCTCTTTTGCCACATATTGGTTGGAGGGCCCAGGAGACCTATTAAGGAACCAAGGGAAGAAAAACACCAGATTTCATCTGATTCCCTGGAGGGCAGAGTCTTACAATGTTAAGAACACTTGCTGGAAAGAGTCCATAGCAGTGCAGAAGTTTTAGTGGAAGCTTTTTTTTTCTTCTCTAGTATTGATCGTTTTAGCATTTACCATCCCTGGTGTCCACAGCAATAGTGCAAATTAGACAGAGCTAGGGCAGCAAGTGTGACACGGTGGTTTAAAGTGAAAAAAAAAAAAAAACACATAAAAAAACATCTCTAAAAAAATGTTCACACAAGAGCTTCTACTTTAGCTCAATCTATAGATGGCCAGTTTGAAAGTCCTTTGTGTTTCTGCACAGGCAATCTTTATACAGAATGTGAATACCTATAATGAGCCAAGAATAAATGATCCAATTATATACCAGTAATGCTTTTGTTATGATGGTGCAGAAATGTCGGAATTAAATGATATATTAATTTATTCTGCTCTGGAATCTGTCACTCAAGAGAACAATAACCGTCAGTAACTTTTGAATTGTTAAAGGACCCACACACTCATTGCACACCCACACGGTAGCTTTCACTTACTTATCTTTATTAAACCTCTTCTCCAGAGTATGGATGTGTAGATTGTGTTTGATTGAGAGTGCCTCAACTTGTTATGAATGTACACCTTTATCATTTCTTAGAGCAAAGGTAAAATGAAGAGACTTCTGTTTTTTGTGTCAGAGAATTATGTATTACAGTTGAACTGAGTATATATACCTACTTTACATCAATATGTTTGTTAGCTAGCTATTTAGAGAAAGCCAAGGGAGGAGTAAAGGACCCACTGAGGCAATTGCGATTTTGCAGCACAAATATGTCCCTTATTCGCCTTAGCCCATTACTATACCTAATTAATCAAATACTGACACTTCTTTCGTGGCCCTCGTCATCTTACACAGATGCAGAGGGTTTCCTTAAGCAACACACTTTTAAATAGCTCAATTCTAAACACATTCACTGCATTATGAGATGTGCAGAACTGTTGGAGTTATTAGACTGGTGGTCTCGGCCTCAAAATCAGAAAATGCAAAGTGTTCACCCTAAAAACCAAAGGTTAAACTTATGGTCAACATAGATTAAACATGCTAACCCATCCAAAAATGTTGCCTTTTTATACCTTAACCTCACCAAACAGCCCACCAAATGTTAAATTATGTGTTAGAAAGGAAGAGAACAGATGTTACATTGTGAGCCACTTTGGCAAAACATCAGTGTTTGACAAACTGGGATAAGGACTGAGTTAGATGAAGGCCCTGCAGTCTCACATGCAAACACTGAATTGCTTTTGTATGTGTCAGTATTTGACAACCTTTAGTAAGATGAGAATGTTCTGCCTTCTTTTTACATAAAATGTATTCAAAAGCTTGTTAAGGATCATGGTGGAATAAAGAAAGAAAGACTGTTGTTTTAGTTTTTGATTATGTGTTACCTGGAGATGCACTCCAGCTAATTGTCAGGTTTTTTCTTTAATGGTGAACATTTTTGGCATGGCACTCAAGTAAAAAGTAGTTAACTTATTAGTGTATAATGTTTGCTGCCCTCGCATAACCCAAGCATAGCTCATCCAAATGTCAACCTACGCAGAGGTCTAATTAGCCTGGATGATGAAAATAATTTGCCAATTCAATAATGCACTGTGAGTGCGGGCGAAAAAATTCATTACAAACTGCTCAGGTGAATGACTTCACAGTGACAAAAGGTTTTGCAGGTTTGCTTGAAAAATAAGAAATAAAATATATGTTGGCTATACATGATAAATTGTAGTATGCTCTTTGGAAACCAAATGTCATCCAAATTACACACTAAAAGTCAATATAAAAAAATCTGAAAATACAAGGATAAGGATGTTGAAACCTGACACAATGGGGATGTGATGTTAGGAAATGTGTATTTTTCTGTCAGTGTCAGAGGTTGAAAGCAGATGACTGAATCCTTTGCAAGAGAGCATTTTGCCCATAGGATTAAGATTGGATGGCTGGGTTTAAACCTGTCAAAAGAGCAGACTTAAATCCCTCACTCACAAACACTTTATGGTTCTCACTTGAGGTGCTTGTGAGCAGTGGTGGAAGGAGATATTTCTCTTTCATGCCACTTACTTCAGAAGCCATTCAGCACATCAACTGGATTGCGGAGGATTTATGGGGTAGTGAGCAAAGGAGCTAAATTCCGGGGAAAATTAGTTATCATGTTTTTCTTTCACATTTGTGACAGTCCTCGTACAATCCACTCTATAAAATTGTTAATTTGTATACTGTACAATTTAGAATTAAAGTAAGTAATGGAACATATCTAAATCCGAAACACATTAAAGTGGCATTACGATGCTCTTCTCTGTTGTTAAAGGATAATTTGGGCCAATTTTATACAAAAGGGTCACAAAAAATTGACTGTATATATTTCCAGCAATGACAGAATGTATAATGGCTATTCTAAATATAAGAAACCTGAAATCTCCTCCATACCTATGGTTCTTGCTCAGTATGTACCTCGACTATACCTATACACTTTTGTTCCATTACCAATTCAGGCATTAATACAAGCTCTATAGACATAATGCTATCAATTTAGCAGGGCTTTTTAGCCAAGCCCATTGGTAGCCAGCACCTTTTATGGGTACCTTTCTGCTTAGTGACTTACAGAATTGCCTCTGTCCTACTGGGCATGTCAGGTAGTCATCTAGAATCACACCTGATAGAGATACCTGAACTGCCTGTCAATCTGCGTTGTACATGACAACAATCCACATATTGACTTGTCCGTTACAGTTATTTTGGTCTGGAGTGATCACCATGTCATTATGTTGATGGTCTCAGATCTACAATGTCTGTTACTCACCAGGATCAACCTGAAACCTAGTTTCAGGATCTCCTTCAGTATATACGGATATGAAAGAGGTCTTTCCTAAACCATTAGCCACTGATTTTGCCTCTCCAACACGTCAATGACTACGCCACTGACCTGCACAATAAAAGGTCTCTTACTTAATGCATTGCTATATCACTGTTCCCCGCTGAAACACAAAGCTTCATTGAATTACAATGGTTACATGAATCATGTCGTCTATGTTGCCTGCAGGGACAATATTCTGGATGAATCTTTCCAGGCTGATTTTTACCATTTTGTTTAGGACTGCATATCACCTTCAATTCACTGGATCATGGCATGAGTAGTGGATTTCCTTAGAACACCCCAGGGCAAGTATAAATATCTTGTGATTCCCTTTTGGTTGACCAATGTCCTTCCAGTTCTCTGATTATTTAAAATATATACTCTGGAGTATGCTTAACAACTTTGTTTTTGCATGTTTTGATAATATTTCTATAATTCCCAGGACCAAGCAGGATGATTTGAAACGTGTATTGTTTATCTACAAAGATTTGTGAAGAACCAGCTGATTGTCAAGTGGGAGAAGTGTCAGTGTCATGCCAAGCTGTACAGTAGTTCCTGTGGTTAATTGTCAATGCAGGCAGCATTCAAATAGGCCCCACTTCTGTCAAGATTGACTGGTCACTTCCTTACCAAGAAACATTCTGTAACAGACCATCTTAATGACCTCAACTCTATCAATATTTAATTAATTTGGTCCCAGGCTGTTGAGGAGCTTTTCCGTATTTCCCTTCTCTAAAAACACTTTGTGGTGTGATGGCTGGGATCCTTGCTTGCTTTTGGTGAACTGTCCAGGACTGACCGATTCACCTCTAAATATTGTTCTACCACAAACCATTGCCGCAAGAGTAGACTAGTATACTGATATCCATGAACAGAGGTATATCAGTGGATGATGGTCTGGGTCTACTATGAGTATATGGGATACACCACAAAGTGTTTTCCTTGCTGTAACCCCTTCAACTGACCATTCATGTCCACCTGTTGCTGCTTCTTCATCCAACCAGTATCATATATACCAGCAAACTTTCATTTGTTGCCCTTCAGAGTGTCTATTCGGCTTCTGCTTTGGCCATTTTCTCTCTCTGCCTCTGTTGTGCCTGTAAGCATTTTGCCTGATTTTAGAGAATACTACTTTCTTGGATGATCCCCCATGAGATATATTTGCTTCATATCCACCTGCCTGTGGGGTTTTGACTTTTACCTGTTGCCATGAACTTTATATTTTTCCGGCCAAGTCTCAGTCTTGATTTTTGGTTAAAACCTGTTTTTTTTTTTTTTACTGAGCCTTTACACAGTTCAATCAAAGAGTCATTGAGTTTACAAATAATACTTTCTCGAATATAGAACATTATCTGGAGCACTAGGTTGTGTGTGGCAGTGCTCTTTTGGATGTGTCTTAAATATGATGGTGAGCAACCAAGGGGGAAATTGGAGAGGGCAAACAACAAAAACAAGAAATCAATTTCTCAAAAGTTATTTGAGTGGAATTACAATGTCTTGTTATTTTGCAAAATTATACTGTGTTTGCATAAAGAGCACACCACTTGGGAATTGCCATTCAAATATCTCCCTGTACACCCGATTCAACAGTGGCTGGTTAAAATCTGTAAACTATTCAACTCAATGAATACTGATTTGTCTGTGATAATAAAATCTTATATTTTAGGTTACTTCACCCTACCTGATTTACCAAAAAGAAAAGACAAAGTTAAACTTAATAGGTTTCTACTGCCTCACACAGCATAACAAAAACACAGAATACATTATAGGATGTGAAGAAAAATGTTAAGTGTATTTCTGTCTGAGCATGAAGTGTATGCAGTGTAGTTGAAAACAAACCACAAATGTCATGAAAAGGACAGTGATTGTATCATGTTACATGCCATTTTACCTCTGGACTAACTGTGAAGTACTGACTGCCCTATATCCCCAGAAAATAACCTCCCTATGATGCTTATTTTCATCAATGCTGAACCATTCATATTTTGAAAAATCTAAAAACTGCAGTTTCATTAAATGTAATTTTCAAACTGCCTCGATTCAATCAGTCTGTATCTTTTTTAACAACATGCTAAGATTTGAAAGAGCTTATCTGACAAATGTTTAATTGAAATGTTTCAAGCTCATCATCTTTAAAAGTTGTTAATAAGCACTATCAGGATTTGTGGCAGTAAAGCATCTTAATCTGTCAGTCTTTGCAAAGCTATCAGCGGTTTAATTAGAGTTTTGTCGGATATAAAAGCGCTTATGTTGTCAGGTGTCTGCAGTTTTTTTTAGAATAAAAATGTATGGTTCTTAATTATAAGTTAAAACACTGAGGAAATTCTATCACTTATAAAGCAACCCCTTGGTGTGTTGTAAAGATGATTAAAACTGGGATTGTGTTACTTACGCCTATCATTCCTTTCTGGAGCATAGGCCTTTGACCACAGTCCGCCAGAGTTTTCTATCCTGAGCATTTTTTCCCTAGTTATTTCCATGTTAGTCCGCTCTGTTTGATGTCAGTCTCAAGGTCCCTGCGCTAGGTCTTCTTCGGCTGGCCTCTCCTTCTTGTGACTTGGGGGTTCCATCTGAGGGCCTGCCTGTTGATGCTGTTACTGGCTGTACGGAGTGTGTGGCCAATAAAGTCCCATCATCACATAGAGAAAACTGTACATGATGACGGTAACACAAAATCAAGTCTACAATATACTATTCTATACTTTTTTATAACAATAAAATGAAGTATAGGAAATGACCAATTAAATGGCCCAATTTAAAGATCAGGTATGCTCTACCTAAAACGTCTCAGAAATGTAATCGATTCAGAGTGACAATGGAGATTTACTGTACATGGCTATTTATAAAAAAAAAAGCTGACCACTTCAATAAAAAGTTTTCATGTAAATTCACATGCTGCAATCCAAATAGTTAAAGAAAACTCTTCAAGATCTTTGGTGAATTGGAACATGAAATGGCAAATTCAGATAAAAGATGATATAAAAGAGAGGTACCTGACATATACAGTGTTATTTCAGGCTTTGTCACCATTTTGTTGACTGTGAGTTATGAAGTCTGTTTGCATTTTGGTATCTTGTCTTTGTAATCAAATTGTCTAAATATCATATTGAAAAAACAGGCTTGTATTTTTAGGTAAACACAGGTGTTTCTAATCTGTTTCATGATGATTCTGTTCATTTTGATTGTCCCAATAATCAGTGAGCCAGCATGAAAAAACAGCGCCTCGCTTCTTGCACACCTGAATTGAATTAGGCAATTACCAGTAACACTTTCGCCTCTTGTGTAATGACTTATCCAAATGCCTGCTGTAAAATTGTGTTGGCTCACCTTTTCTTATGAAAAGTACAAACCTGCTTGTTTTGCTTTTTTTTTTCAGATCTGATTTAATTGTTTAATTAAGGTTAAACTTTGGAAAGTTCAAGACTGCATTGTAAGGAAAGCTTTAGCCAAATGCTAGCTTTAAATGTAGCTGGACATCCTTGTTTATTTCTATTTGTTCACACACATTTTGTGTAATGTAAGAACTCTTCAGCCTTATTTTAAAGTGAATACCGTTTTAATGTGTTGCCAAATTCCTAACTTCTTGAATTTGTGATACAGCACTGATAGACGTATCTAATTAGATTTTTGTTGCCTGATGCATTCTTGGTCAGCTTCAACATCCCAGTCATGTTTTGTGTTCAGATCCTACCTTGGAATTTCCCTGAATATATTTTCCAGTGTTTGACTTCCCCTTTAAATCACATTACTAAGTATAGGTCTGTACATGCTGAAAAACCGCACATGCCCATGCTCATCATTCTGCATTATGGTTAAATGTTGATTGTTAGCCTTGCTCATTTGTGGTCTACTTCTATTTCCTCTAACTATGATACAGATGGGCCGTTGTAGCCCCTTTTGTTTCAGAGGACTGTGGATTTTTTTATTCAAAGGGCATGGCTTCTGTCAGGGCTCTCCGTTTGTTAACTTAAGGTCTTGTCCCTTTTTAAATGTCCATACACAACCATGGCTGTTAGAGTCATGGCAAGGGTTTACGTGATGGTAGCAAAGATGATGAAACTCTGAGAAACTTTGGTATAAGACAGCTGTAGCCGACCAGGAACAGGACTGTGCTTGAGGCTGTGGACAGTTGGCAGATGAGTCCCAGAGAAAGAAGTTGTCACCTTGTTGATGCATGAGCACACATGCTGCACATCACTTTGTGATTAACCTCAATGTGACCGTTCAAAAGTGGACTGTGGATGAAACTACAGCTTTAGGGACAGCCAAGGTTGTGCAATGTTTGCAGTTATTTCAGCATTTCTGCTGCTGACATAGATCATACTTTAAAGCTAAAACAAATCAGCTGTTACCCTCACTCTGTTAATTGGCATAACCATCCTCACCTCCTTATGAACTTGGCCCTGATCGATACTAGCTATTGTTATGATCGTGTTCAGATGGACATTGTCATAACACAGAGGTCAGGTGTATATATTGTGGCTTTTCATTTATAATGAATTGTTGCTCTGGAGCCCTGCTGTCGAAATAGCTATTGATTAGGAAGGGCCGATGGTAGCTGGCTTTGATTATTCATGTGAGGACTTACCTGGGCAGGATCGATATGACCCAGAGGATGAGAACTGCACATATGCTCATATGTGTCGATGGAGTCATTAACACACAGTCAGGCACAGTGGGCAAACAGGACCACAACAATTAATCACATTTAAGAATAAAATGTGAGGTGCTTCATTTAACTATGTTAATTAATTGTCTTCTCTTAAGTTTTGAGGATACACTAATCTATGACATCTAAAAAGAGAAGTTGACTACTCAGTTTATAGACGTCTGTGTATGTGTATGATAAATAAGAAGTTTAAACTATATTTTTTGTCCAGTTCTGCAGTATGCAGTCTTGCTCTCAGCATAAAAAAACATGTCAAAACAGCAGCATGATGCTTCCAAGTAAGTTCATAATTAACAACTGAAGGGGAGCATTATATTACTTTTTACATAAATGTCTCAGACAAAAAAAAAACAGTCTCACATTCTGTTTGTCACTGACCAAAATAACAAGCCTGTCAAGTTTAGGAAACAACAACAACAACAACACAATAGAAAACACAAACAGGAGCCTATTACCTGTGGAAGATATTGTGCTTGTGCTTGTTTCTCCAGTGCCGCTGGAACAGTAATGGATGGACAATGATGGCAATGGAAGCAATCTCCTCATCGTAAATGAATGTACATCTGCTGGATTGTTTCCCCCAAAGAAATCAAGAGGAAAAACCCCATCAATTAGCAGGCGCACACAGAGGCACGGTGTGATGTGAATGACAATAATCAGGGCCTAGTCCTCCTCCCTAACAGCCATTGTCAAGCATCAAGCAATCTTTACAACAAGTGCCGATCAACTATGCATTCGATCTCATAAAGAAATAAATCCTTGCTAATATGTGCAGCAATATGTGTTGGATTTGTTCTCCCACACTGATGTAAAATTGCATGTTAATTTGTGAGCACAGAATCTTTGATTGCATTAATACTAAGGGCTCTTGCTTGTGTGCTGGAGCAATCTGAAGAAAACAACACTAGGGTACAGTGGGGCGCCTGGAGGTCATATGGAACCTCTGTGTGTTTCTCTCTCTCTCTCTCCCTCTCTCTCTCTCTCTCTCTCTCTCTCTCTGCATGTGTGTGTGAATTCAGATGATAAAATAGGCACAGAGAGCAGCAGGTGAGTCTACACCCACCTGAGGACCCTGCGGTGAGGTTCCAGATTTGGCTTAGGAAGAGCAGGAGGCCTTATCAAAAGCCCGGGGAACAACTAAACCTCATCTGCACAAAAGACTCCTGAGAGAGAGAGAAGCTCTCATTTAAAGAACAAAAAATAGACGGCTGCATCTGTTTGCTCTGTCTGGTCTGAATCCACACTGTATTTTTCCCAGTATGAGAAATTGGGAACACATTAGCTCCTCTAGTCTAATCATGTGACAAATGCATTATTCAGTGTGCACTGACAGATGAAGTACAATACAGATGTCATGGAAATGAATACGTATAGACACTGCGTTTAGTGAATGCTAATCTCCTGTATTACTTAAAGGTGACAGATCTGACATGACTGGTAAACTCTTTGTGGCACCCAAATCCTTATTTCCACATGTATCCAAATGTTTTGCCTCATTCTCCGTTGCTTTAAAGAAATATCCTGTTAATGTGATGCAAAGCTCAACTTAGTCAAATTTACTTTTTTGAAAAAAAAAAATAAAACCTACATCAAAAGTTCGGGACATGTTTTGTTGGTTTGCATTCGGTCTATTATTGCACTCTGGGCTCTGGGAACATTTAATCCCATACACAGGTTTATGAAATTTATTTTTATGCAGTAAGTATGATGGGAGCATATTGCATTCTGCACTGCTGCTCTGTTAATCCTTAAACTATTATTCAGGATATGCCGAAAGAGGCAACAACATCTTGCACAGATTAGAGTAAAGTCAATGTTGGAAAGAATGCCAGGAGTTTCACCCTTGGATATGGATAGTATGGTGACTAGGAATGTGAGACTTTTTGATCCAGTAGATGTCGCCTTTTAGCACCAGCATGTAAACCAAAACAAACAGCTGTTTGGCGACACCTCCGCCATACCGAAGCTTCCACTTTCCTCCAGCGACACACCTCCAACCCCCCTCCGCTCCCATCCGCATGAAGGAGTTTAGGGCACGCGGCGGGCAAAATTGTCCTTGGCTTGAGCTTCAATTGCCTGAAGCTAGTTAGTTAGCTCGTAGCTTCACATTGCATATAAATTGACACAGAATGAGCATGATCTAAAAATGCTTATAAGCAGTGAGTATGTTATTCTTCTTTTCTCTAGTCCTTGACTAAAACAGATTTTATATGCAAGGGGAGGAGTTGGCCGTCCCATCCTCGTAAATCTGACAACAACACATCCGGCAGGACATGCACTTCTCACTTATTGTAGTCAGCCAGAACTCGGACAGACATTTAAATAGGAAATGCTTGATTTCTGCTTGATGTGTAAAATGGCACACATTCTTCCTTAAAGGAACAAAAAAGCTCCTCCACAACATGTCTTGTCTTTACCACTGGAATAGAAACAAACAACACAACAACAAAAGCCAAGATGGAAAACTGAAATGAATGTTTCTACACTTGATTCCTGTCAGGCAGTGGATACACATTTTCATGTCCAACTTCACACTTTCAAACAAATAGTCATGCATTTCTTTTAAAGTGCTGCATATTTTGTCCCTTCCCTCGCTCCAATGTACACTTAGTACCTTCTTGGCAACGGTCGCAACGCAACACCCAAGGTCAGTTTGGTCTCCCTGGCAACAATTGCAGCATATTTGGCACATTGTAAGGCTATTTAATCAGGAGTGGCTCTCTGTGTGTCAGAGGAACATGGACATTCCTTTCATCTCTAAAACTGCTGAGTGAGGCTGACACCCCCCTCCCCAAAAGTGCAAGGGTTGGAGAAGAGGACGGGGCTGTATTTTGAGAGAAGGAGAAAGAGGGTCTGAGAGCGAGAGAGGGAACCTTGTTGAGCGTCACTTTGTGTGACTGTTCGAAGTCCTTGATGGTGTCTTTTGTATTGATCAGACTTTGCCATGGCCACCCGCAGTAAATCTATTCACTGATGACCGCTGCGGCTGAAATACTTTTGGAAAATAGGACGGCAAGAAGAATAAACAGAAACATTCCGCCGACTGATTTTCAATCCACTTAACCTCTCCACTCCTCATTGGAACAATAACAGGACAGGAGAAAGGGAGAGAGAAACAACAGGATTGGAGAGGAGGGAGTGGGAGAGATGGGAAAGGGGGTGTAATTTTGCATCTCGTCTGTTGACAGTCAAGCATGTTGTTATCATTGTGTGCTGCCCTCTAGTTTATCTCCCCGTAGAAGATAGTGGCCCGCTCCTCGTGACTATAGGGCCAGACAACCAATTATCTATGTGCCCTCTATCAGATGTGATTTATATCACCAGGCTGTCCCTACTCTGCTGTCCCCTCTCCGCCTGTGATCAATCATTCCCCGCACAAACACAAAACAGGCCTTTAACAAACATAGTTAATGTTCCAGATTTCCTGCTAAGGAGGTTGAAGATATAAATCGCCCTAGATCTTTGCAGAAATAAGGCGAAGCTGACATTGAGAGGGAACACATAGGTGCAGGCAAGCCGGGGTTGATACTCCAAATGTTGCCCATTTGTCAAAAAACCTGAATTTGAATTTAAATTTTTGCAAAAGGACCTCACCAGAGACTCTTCATGTTAATATGTTCAAATGAATACTATCCCCAATCATGTTATAATCCTAAGGACTTCAGACCTGATTCACTTGGCAACATCTTGTGTAACTACTCGTGACAGCAAGGTTGTTTTCTCCTGCAGATCCAAGAATTGTGCTGGTGTCGTACATGTAACAGAGCAAAATGCGGCCAAATTAAGAATGGGGTGAATTTTGCTGCTTTGTAAAGAATATGTTTTCAAAAAGTGTCATTTTCACCAAAGGTTGGAAACGGTGGCAGCAGCCTGCAGCTTTCAAATTAACAGCTCACCGTGGCCATTTCTCCCTATCACATTAGAATTAAATACAGGATTCACGGAGCAGGCTCAAAAGGCTCATGTCTTGTCGATGCATCAGCACGAGTTCTTTCATTAATGACACATTCACTGAATTTCCTTTGATAGTTTCACGTGAAAAGACATCCCGTAGTTAACGGCTTTACTGCTCATGTAAAACAGCAGAGGCAGAAAGCGGTTGGTTTGAATTAGCAGTAACTTATTATAGCTCTAACAAAGCTGAGAAGTGTTAACAGGTGGGCTTTTTTCAGTCCGATCGATGTCGAGACAATTAGCAATTGGAACGTTGAAGTCTGCATTGTTTCCAGGGATACCCTAGTGCGTGTGAAGGCAATTAGAATCACGCACAGGAAGGGGCTGACTTTGCAAATAACAGTGAAAAGTATCACAAAAAGAGGTAATTAGTGAATAAAAACCCTGAATGGGTCTTGAGGAAAAAATACCAACCAGGTACTGTTAAAAACTATTAAAATTATACAGCGTTAACTAGAACAATTACATTTTTGACCACCTGGGGGAAACAAGCTGTAAACCATGCTATGTTGACATCCTAGTTAACGTTTTAGCACAGATGACTTATTAAACATCTAGCCGTAATGGAGAGAAATTTGTATTCCCTTCGAGTCGACTTTCTGATGAAGTTTTTTTTTTTAACAGCTATTTGCCAACTGTGTGCAGTTTGGTGCCGGGGTGATAAAGGCAAATCATTTTCAGAGCTTTCCAGATGCTTCCAGACGCAGCTGCCATGCTTTGTCTGGAAACAATGTTGATTAGAGCGATGAAATTAAACTGAAATGTAATATTGTGGACCAAAAAAAAAACAACAAAACGAGCTAAAAACACACAAAGTACTTCATAGAACCCGATTGTCTCTGTGGGTTTAGGGCTATGCAGGAACACATCGGTCCTGCACATTGAGTGCATTTTACTTTGATGTGAGCACATGTGCAATACCATTTCACATGTAAGAAATCAAATCATCCATCGTAAGCTTACAAAAAAACAATTAAAAGAACTGTAAGAATTATAGCATGCATATTTCTTAATACTGCAGGTACTACCAGGGTTACTGTACCCAAACACATAAATCACAACACAATATATGTATCTCATGTATGCACTGAAGATTTATTTATCTTTTGTCTATTGTGCTGTATTATTCCCAACAAACCTAGGATTGCAGTTGTGTCAGGTCTCTTAAAGGAAAGCTTTAAAGACACACTTGAAACACTCAATCTGTTAACACAGAGTTAACTCCAACACAGTTGAGTGCTTAAGTCCGAGGCAGTGCTGTGCTAAAATCTACACCGCCTGACCGCCTGATGAATGTGAATCACTCTAGGTTTCCGCCTCTAGACACTTTGAGAATCCACTCTACACTCTATAAAACCTTTGCAGCAGCCCAGGTACAGAGCAAACTTCTCCCCTATGTATTTTTTTTTTGTTATTGTGAGAATGTTGTGAATATTTCAGGATCATGAGGTGATCAATAGCAGAAGGCTGGCTGGTTAATGATGTAGAACCTCAGCATCTTCTGAGAGAGATGAGACGGGAAGAAGTCAGGCTTTTGGTCTCTCGCCTTTCATTAAAGACGTGATCAGTAAGCACAACACATCTTCCACCCAAGGGCACTGTTTTAAGAAGCCTCATTCTAAAGAAACTTTTCTCAAGTCTAAGACTATATACAGTACATGGAAACTGTAGGCGTGTGGAAGGAGAGAAAAACACTGGATTAAGTGCATTTTTTACATTTAAAATCATGCTGTTTCCTACTTTAAGGTAAATGGTTCACAGACCACCGGACATGGTGTTCCAGATGAAAGCAACTTGAGTTGAGTTGGCTGGTTGGCTTTTTGAGCTTTGTGGTCTAACGTGTATGAAGGTTGACTTTTGTTTAAATGTGACTTAAAGTTAGAGTTTAGCCAGCACTTAACCCATTGTTAAGAATAGGGCATTCGGCACAGTAGAACAGAATGCCAACATAAATTCAAGACTGTCTATTATGTTGGCAGTTGCAGTGGCTGCAAATATCTACAACTTGTTATATGGAACCACAGTGTCATCATTCAGTATGCGTATCACTTCTTAAACACTGGGCTACTGTATGGGCTCATTTGAAGACTGCAGGGAATGCTTTTGTATTGTTGACACGGTTCAGATTTGATCCTGTTAAAATGCAAACAGGCACACGCACAGTTCACTCATCCACGCTGCTAAACATGGTGTAAGATGCTGCGTAAGACTTCTGTGAGTTTTATGTTCGAAAGCAACTTTTTAATTTCCCCCCACTCCGCTCTCTTTCTGCCTCACGATTTCTCCTCTGTTTTTCCCTTCACACTTACACACGTTTCTGCAACTGAACACGACTGCCAGCTGAAGGGATTGACAACACTGTACTCGCTATTAAAACAAAGTTTGTGCTGATAAAAAACAGTCACGCTCACCCGCCCCCATACCAATACAATGGTCAGCCTCTAAGTTCTTCTCCGTTTGAAGTGACAGAGGAAATCTGGATAATTGTATGATTGATTCTCTTGTGTTCCTCCTCCACTTCAGCGAGCAGGCTCTATTTAGGAGCTGAAGAGGGAAAGAGAAATCTTGAGATTCAAGATGCTCGAGCCTGCAGAGACTTGCATGTGAGCTGCATGCACACTTTAATGCACCCACACACACATAAAACCCACCAACTATTTTTGGAGTGTGGTTGTGCATTGTTGAGCGTGTGTGTGTGTGTGTGTGTGTGTGTGTGTGTGTGTGTGCGCATCAATGAGTCAACTGACTCTTTCTTTGCCCTTTGTCTCTCTGCCACTTCCACCTCAGAAAGCCAAGGAAGATCACATTAAGTGGGGCTGCTGTTGCGTAGCTGCATTTGGCTGAGTGCTGAGGGAGATATGGGGCAAGGCATTACTCTAAGTCAGTCCCCACAGGCTTCAGCCGATCCAGAAACAACAAGGCCAGTGTAATTCACAGAGCCAGACATCCTCACTCCATTGGTCCAGGGCCTGTTATAAGCTCATGTTCTCTTTTGTGAGAGGACAATGTCACATATTGTGTGTGAGTGTGTCGCATTCATTTCTTTGTGAGTAAAGGCCTAATACAGAATTTGTTTTTTCCTTTTTCATTCATTCATTCATTAACTCCTTTTCATTTAGCCAATTTGGATCAGTAATTGACAAAAGAAAAAAAGTGCAAATTCTGTAATTAAGTATACATGTACTAGCCTCTTTCATTATTTTAAAATGTTAGCATTTTTCTTCCAGACAATAAATCAACTGCTTCAACCCCGCTGATTGTTCCTATTCTGCAGCCCGTTTTTTTCCCATTGATTAGTTGCTGAACATGAAGAAGGCGGATCTTATCTAATTTAAGCCTGTCAGGGGCAGATGCCAAAAAAGAGAGAGGGAGAAAATGAGATAGGGGAAACAAAAACAGATGAAAGATGGTGTGCTACAGAGTAAAGAAACATGACAGACAACACATATGGAGCTCATTTAAGCTCAGTGGAGTTGATGAAGACATACCAATATTTTATCTAGCGATTTGTGCGTCTGCAAGGCTTACTGTTAACAATTATCGAATGATGTAAAAACAAAGGATTCCTTCAACTTGTGGCAAAACAGCACAATACCAATGACTCACAAAAGGTAAGATAGGCCTAGCGAACTTTACATTAGAGACAGGAGGAATGCTGAACTGAAAATCATAAATAGATGTGTAAAGTAGGCCTGTCCCCACTTGAGGATTAACATAGTGGAACCTGATTTGTCAGATTTGGGGTTCTCCAGCTGATCCTCAAATGTGTTGTTGACATGTTGTTGTTTTTGCGTTCAATGATCCATATTCTCATGTGCAACATAGGAGATTAACCACGTCATTAAACAGTTTGTCTTCTAGACTTTGAATAACAATTTAATCTATGACAGGAATTGATCTGTCCTTTTTCTCACTCATTAAGTCTGCATTAAGGTGACCTTATAACCAAATTACACAGATCCAAAACAGACGACACACACACACACACTGACGGCCTGGTGTGTACGGATTCAACCACCTCAGCTGCCACAATCCACGCATCTGTCAGACCACCGACAAACAAGCAACGTCTTTTAACTTATCATTTGATTTTGCCATGTACTGTACTCCCAAGATCATAATAATCCACCAAAAACAGGTCCCCACTATTCAAATCCAGAGAAAGATGAATCTAAACACATTACACCCATGCAGATCCATGGATTACTTCAAAAACCTCCACTATTTCGCTGACCATTTGATGACACCTCGTAAACACTCAATGGGAGCCTGAGTTGAAGGGACGAGCCTGACTCTGTTCTGACGGGCAATTTCACATTCCTGTGCCGATGGCTGACATTTCTTGTAGCCAATAAAATTCTCAAAACATGCTGCTTCAATCAATACTTCAAGGTGGTTTCTAAATGTCCACACTAAGGAGATTGATTTAAAGTTTGAGTGGTTTTCTAGAGTTCAATTTAAAGTATTCATTATTTGATATTTATACTAAGATAGGCTGAGTCATGATTTCTTTGGAGAAAACAGACAAATCTCTGTAAAATTAGACAGTAAACACAGCATATCGGTGGAATGGAATTATCCTTGACCACTCACTGTGAGACTGGTAGTTGACTGAGGCTCTCTCGAATGGAACGTGTAATGTCCGGAAATATTATAGCTTGAATTCAATATCCTCAACAATGACTGCTGAAGTGCCATAACAAAGTCCCTTAACCCCCGCCTGCTCTATTGGTGCATATCTGAGGATATAGAACAGCAGAACAGGCAGATTGCAGTTTGATTGGCATGCTCTGTGTGTGAAGATGAAGATGGATATTGACATAGATATATCCCTAACATTAAGCCTTAATGAATTATAAAAACAATCTTGAGATATTTCATGTATGTTCTTCAGTGTACATACAATCATAGCACACAGTATGAAATTCAACATCACAGTTTCCTCTGAGATGATTTCATTCACACTCAAATGATAAATTATTCTTCCACTCAGATTACAACAAACATGGTCGGAGCTGCCATAAATCAAGAGTTATTTCATTGATCTGACACTGATGTACATTGGTTCACACACACATGCACAAGATAATGTTAATATTAGCATCAGTGCACTATTCCTGTCAGCTTCGGTTCAGAAAGTTGAAAGCTGCTTTTAAGTGTTTTATCTGATATTCAAATATTTATAAACTAATGTCTTCAATCTTTGAAATGCTTTATTGTTAAATACAGCAGATTTCTTTTTCTCGCCTATGAATAACTGACTAATTTAGTGTCACTCATTGATGATGAAACCAAGCAAACAAAGTAGAAACCTCGTTTTTACATACTGCATGTAAAGCAGGCTTCTTGACTGGACTCCATGGCTTTGGGTGGAAGCCAATAATGTTCAGATTGTGAAAAGGTTGACTGAGCCTAAACTAATTGGCCCACTATACTTTATTGATATACTTTATTCATGCCCCAAGGGTGAACGCTCCTTAATTATCTCGGCCAAAGGTACTTTGCCTGTAATGGCTGAACTGGAAATCAAGATAAACCCAGACCAATTGTTCTGTCACAGAACATATAAAACATCACTTTGGTTTCTTTTGAGAGAAGATTTTTACTGTTAATAAGGTGATCCTGAAACACGGTTATTGGAACCCAATAAAGAAAAAAATTATTGTGCTTTACACAGACACAGAAATGATCTTCTTATACATTGTAAGTCAAAATTTAAATTTTTTTAAAGGTTTCATTTTGGGCTTTTCATGCCTTTATTCAGAAATAAGAAAGTGGATAGAGTCAAAAATTGGGGAGAGAGAGAGTGGGGAATGCCAATGGAGGACTTTAACCTCTGTATATGGGGCACACACATTTACTACTAGGCTACTGGCGCTCCAGAATTTTACAACTTGATATTAATGTTACATAAACACATTCATTTTCTCGACATGAACTAAGTTTAACTGGTGCAGTTGTTTATGTTTATGGCAATGTGTGAAATATGTGGGTGACTCGTAAATCAAGCAGTTGGTGTAAACTTAAATCCCAAAGGCAAAGTAATGGAAATCTGCACCAACATTTCCTAAATCCTGAGTTTTGCTCTTTTTAGATAAAGTCATGAAAGCTGTTTTGATAGTTGCCAAATCTAGTGACAGTCACTCTGCTGCCAGAACAGGGCTGTTCTCCAAGTCTGCCTCATTACGTCATGGTGATAATGTTGAATGTGCATTTTAGCATGGATACAGTTAATCAGTCAGTTAGTGAAAGTCAGTCTCCTCCAACGCTCATCATTCAGAGTTTGTCAGAACACAACCAAAGTGCCAGCACGGCCACCAACAACATCACAATGTCGCAAAAAAGATACATAACTGAACATGCAGCAAGACCAACATATTTCATTCTGTCATCATATTGAAATTCCAACCCACAGTTTAACGGAAAGGCCACTCAGTTCATAATGTACAGGAGAAGCAAATGTAGATGAAGATTTGTTATGTGGTTTGAAGTCTTCGTTTAGTTGCTTGTGACATGTGGACATGTTTTGTTTATAATGTCTTCTTTGTTGGTCAGACAAAAGACCTCAGAAACTGACTACACTGGCTCTTTTACAAACACGGTAAATGCCTCTAGTAAAGTTGGATTGATTTTTTGCAAGCGATGGCTGTGCATTGTTGAGCGCTTTTCTGCATGTCTGTCTCTATGACAACAGTCTGTTGACAACCCCCCCCCCCCCCCCCCCCCCCCTCCGTGATATCTACAGATTTGAATGGTTACAGTATCCTCATTGTCATCAGTCCAAAATCCCATTTCGGGACTGTACTTGTGATTTGGGAAAAGCTTTTATCTTGAACAGTGTCTTGTGTCTTGTCACACACCAAATAAAGTCAACATAATGTCACAAATGGAAAGGGTTTATTGTCGAAAGAAAAAAAAAACGCATGAATTACACTCTGTGCCGGATTAGGGCTGATCTAAACAGTCATGACAAGCGAGTTAGAGGTTCAGTTTGCAACTTACAATTACATGGTGAACAACACAACATCATTTGACTTTGTTACGCTAAAATACATACAAACACCTCCTGATCTCCTGTACATTTAGATGTGCAAACTGCATGACAATCTGAACATTCACACATTCTCATTCAACACTTTGAATTTACTGTCAACATTACTTGCAGAGGTCATCTCATAACAGACTCACAAGATGACTCACTGCAATTCAACCACTCTGAAACAACAGTACACTCATAGAAACTACTCAGAGACAAATAGATAGCACAGTACTAAATAAAATCTTTATAAAACAAAACAGCTCTATGTGAATCACCAACACATCCAAGAATCACCAAGGGTTTGTACAAAGTTAGTGAAACGTACAAATTAATGTCCGGAATTCTAGATGCTGAATTTGAGAATGTTGATTGCAAGTAGAATACTCCGATTTGACAAAATGACTGCTCGCCAGGCCACATAATGTCAGATAAAAACAAACAAAACAACAACTATAGAAATATGTTAAATATGCAGCTATTATAGTTGCAACCTACATGAAAATTTGCTAGCTTTTTACAGCCGCTGTTAAGTGTTAAGCTATGGTAAATATGTCCTGAGGGTCATTCTGAACTGAACAATCAGAGGTGAACTTGAAATAGTTTAGTATGGAAACAAACAAGTAAAATTGTAATTTTTCATGAAAGTTAGGAGAATATTTAGATTTTAGCACTCAATTTTGGAGTTGAATTTACATTTTGCAATACTTCCATAACGCAAAAACCATTTGAGCTGGAAAACTGCATAACGAGAAATTCATTAAAACATTTTGAGTGTGTATTTTGTTGTACACTGGACATGCCAAACCAATGAAGTTGCGTTAGTGCTATAGGCATTACATGAAGATGAACTGAACACATTACATCAGATGACCACGCACTGTCTTGATTTTAATGCTGAATTAGCCATGTGATCTTTGACTTAAAGCTCTCTGCTGACCAATGCATACTCAAAAATAAGGATTCATGATACTGCAGTTCATTACACAAAAACAGACGCATTGCATACATACATTTCATTAAATCTACTGTGGAAGACTTCAGCAAAAAAAAAAAAACACAAATTACTGCAGAGGCTAACAGAAAATGTTGCTTTTTCTGACTGAGAACTAATCTTTTTCTCTTTTAAATATAACATTCAAGGTGAGATATTGTATAATAAAACATGCATCTGCTGCAGAATACATGCAAGTTGGATCAAAAAATCCATAAAAAATGAACTCTAATGAATAGGAAAGAAAGGATGAAACATACATTGCCTACAAATCAGATCTTTGGAGATTTTACTGCAATAGAATATATGAGTTTATAGATTCACTACTTGCCAATTCTTCTGAGGTTTATATAAATATTTGCCACTAGAAAAAAAAAAAAAAAAACACCTAATTATTCTTAAATACAATTCAAGAAAAATATTATTTATGTGACTTAATTCAATTGACACCCAGAAGTTATGGCTCTCTGTATCTCAGGATTTCAATAATTATGATTCTTTGTTGGTCTATATTCGGCTCATTCGGGCTGTATTTACTGGCTGAAGATCTTCCATATCTTCTCAGCACACTGGATCTGAGGAAATCCAAGACATCAGCGGTATTAGAGAGGGAGAGTGTGTGTGTGTGTGTGTGTGTGTGTGTGTGTGTGTGTGTGTGTGTGTGTGTGTGTGTGTGTGTGTGTGTGTGTGTGTGTGTGTGTGTGTGTGTGTGTGTGTGTGTGTGTATGTATGTGTGTGTTTGTGAGCAAGACGTACACATGCCCCCATTATTAGACTAAGCCTTTTAGCCGGTCTCTCTTCTCTGTCTGTATCTTGCATGGAGAATGCCCAAAGACTGATACTGCTATCACTATCTGAACAAATGGGTCACAAGGCATCATGTTGTTGCTCAGATTACTGTATAACCAACTGAGACACAGCCAGTGGGCGGGAATTGGAAGCGGGGGGACTACTTTCTGCATCCCCTTGGAGCCCTGGGCCTCAGGTAGTTGTGCAGTTGCACCCTAAAGGCGAAGGGCACACTCTCAGGGAGATGGGGGTTGGGAATGCTGCTTAGCCTCCGATGTGGGTTTTTCTTGCCTCATCAAAGTGCTTCATCCAGCTCTACTTTCCCTGTCATGAAAGGTCTGCAGCCAGGCAGCTCAATCAGACACTGCACCACTGGTAATTCCTTTGGGTCTTATACAGTACATCAGCAATAAGACCAAACAGATGTACAGGCTCTTCACTGGCCACAGTGCTACAGGCATGCTTTGCTATACACAGATTGCAATCATTTACAACAGCTTTGAAGAGAACACCATTGTATAACAAGTTATTATTTGAGCCTGACAGGGCAAATGGAGAATAGAAATCCAATGACATCTCTGAATGAAAAGGAAAGAATAACAGTGAATTGTAAGTCTCAACATGCAGCGCTTTTATTGACAACTAAGAATCAACTGTCATCCTTATTATTGTCTATATAAAGATGCGATACAGTGTATAGAAAAGCATCACAGAGGCTTTATATATTACTGTATTGAATTAAGAAACATTCAGCTATATTTCAAAAGAAATGTACTCTTAACAGAGAGCACTGGTCCTCCAATTAATTCATGATGATATTATATTTTTGTAAAAGTCCTGTTTCTTTCTTCAAACAATGTATTTTGGATAAAATCTAAACAAAAAAACTGTACAACCTTTGTTAACACCCCATTTATAGATAAAATTCAAATGACCTCAAAACACTTATTCTGGGTTAACACGGAAAAAGGGGGTGGAGACACAAGTCATGCTACATGAGCTATCTAATGAGGCATGAATTAGAGGAGTAAACACAACAATACAAAAAAGATTGTTTCATAAAATGAGCATACTAATGTAACACTGCAAAGAGTTACATTAGTATGCAATGGAATGAGCTCTGTACTATAGTGGTGTAATGTTCCCATCGTCATATGCCAGTATGGTGATTGTTGATGATTGGATAAACACGTTTCTGAATCAAACTGATGTTTCTAATAACGTGATAATTAGAATTAACCCAATTTTTGTATTTGTTCTACCAATCATATCAATGGGCTTTAAATGTACTGTAGACAATTGATGTTTTTGGCAATTTTTTTATCAGCACTAAGCCGTTTTCACGCAATTGAATGTGTGCGAGTCAAAAACATTTGCTCTTACATTGCTGATATTGTTGCTTTAGGCTGTACACTAGTGTGACGCTAAAGATTAGGATTTATGAAGATCGGTTCCTGAATCCTCCTTTTTATTTACACACCAGCAGTTCATGTGCTTTATTTAGCCACAGTAATCTAAGACCATGTGACATTTTCAATAAGGCCATTTCTTTCTCCTAATAATGGGTCTTATATCCGCCCGGATTTTAGGACTATTTTGGCTTCTTAAGTCTATGCAAGCACTGATGAAAATGTTGCAGCAAGAAGTCCACAAACATCTCAAAATTAGACTCAAACAAACACGACTCCAATGGTTGGACACCAACAGAGATCACCTTCTTGTTTCACTATAGAGGCCACTGCTCTGTCTTGTGAAACCTCAGCATGCAAGATGTAGAAGCATGGGTTTCCTGCCATTTGTCCTGCTATGTGCTGCTACTAAAGCGGAAGGTTTGTAGGTAAGAAAGCTGCTGTTAAGCCATGCAGGTTGTGGAGGTTGCACATCTCTGTGTTCAGCTTTCTACCAGCTCAACAATATTGGTATTGACATGAGGAAGTGAAGACTCCATCTTGGGAGGAAAAGAGGAAAACAAGAATTGCTTGAGGTTTTTTTCCAGCTCATCCTGAAGACATGAAAAAGTAATATCTCCAGCCCATTGCTCGACCGGGCTCTTGGTGGAATATTCGTATAAAAAAGTGTTTAATATTTGAACAAACAAGAACATATTTCTATCTTTACCCTTATCAATCAATCAATCAACTTTTATTTGTATAGCGTCAACTCATAACAAGTGTTATCTCGAGACACTTTACAAGAAGCAGGTAAAATACCTTACTCTTTGTCTGTTAACATTACAAAAGAGCAGGTAAAAAGACCTTACTCATTGTTATGTTACAAAAAGCAGGTAAAAGACCTTACTTATTGCTTATTTACAAAGATCTGGCCTATCCATCATGAGCACTTTAGCAAAGCAGCAAAAGTTACAGTGGTAAGAAAAAACTGCCTTATTAAAAGGCAGAAATCTTCGGCCGGATCCCCGGCTCATGACGAAACAGTCTTCACAGGCCTAGACTGCGCCGGGCTTGTAAAGGGATAGGGGGAGAGATGGGATAAGATGCAGGAAGAGGGATAGAGAGCAAGGGGGTGGGGGGAGGTAGACCGTCCATCAGCAATCCGGTGGGGAGGGGAGGGGGTGTGGGGGGTTGTTCTGGCAGGCCGCCAACCCACGATCCGGTGGGGAGGGGGTAGTGGTGGGGTGGGGGTTGTTCTGGCAAGCCGTCAACCGACGATCTTGAGGAGCCTAGGAGAGCTCAAGAGCTCCCAGGAAAGTAGGTGGTTAGTGACTGAGATTTATAGATAGATACATGCAGTAATATGATGTACTGTATATGCAGAGAGAGAGAGAGAGAGAGAGAGAGAGAGAGAGAGAGGAGCTCAGGGTGCCAGTTCCCCCGGTAGTCTAAGCCTATAGCAGCATAACTAAGAGCTGGTCTACACCAGCACCAGCCCTAACTATAAGATTTATCAAAAAGGAAAGTTTTAAGTCTAATCTTAAAAATACAGACTGTGTCTGCCTCCCGGACCCTGGCTGGAAGGCGGTTCCAGAGGAGAGGAGCCCGATAACTGAAGGCTTTACCCCCCATAGTACACTTGGAGACTGTAGGTACCACCAGCAGGCCTGCACTCCGGGACCGCAACGCTCTCGAGGGACAGTACGGCACTAGTAGCTCCTTAAGATAAGATGGTGCCTGGCCATTTAGAGCTTTGTAGGTGAGAAGAAGGATCTTGAATTCTATAATACTCATGACTGATGTGAGAGCTAAAAGACATATCTTGATCAAAAATAACTCCTAGATTCCTAACAGTGGTGCTAGATGCCAGGCTGATGTCATTAAGGACAGTCACATCACTAGAAAAAGTCTCTCTGAGGTTCTTAGGGCCTAGCACAATAACTTCAGTCTTGTCTGAGTTAAGTAGCAAAACATTTCTGGTCATCCAGGTCCTAACGTCCTTAAGGCATGTTTCTAGCTGACATAACTTATGTGGATACATAACTAAGCTCCTGTGGTGCTTAATGACCCTGTGGTTGGACCTTGAGTTTCAGGCTAAGTATCCGAGGGGAGAACCAAATGGGCATTGAAGGTGCCCTTTATGTTTGGGGATCCACATCAGATACCTTTTCTGCAGACTTCATGCCTGGGGCATTGGACACTAAAACTGAGGATTTTTTTCAGACAAGCTCAGACACGTAGTGGATGATCTAATTCTTGTTTTACTGTGTTTCACTGTATTGAAATTCATTGTGCATTTTCTTGTTGAGTTCAGATTTTCATTAAGTTTTTGCTTACTTATAAGTTTCTGTTTTGTATTGGATCTAGGGAGTTTGGAAATTAGCATTGCATTGCAAATAAGCTTGAGTATGAAGACTGTGGTGCATTGATTTATATGCATACTTGCATGTAATGTAGCTAGTGACACATGTTATTACAGTGTTAGGCTCCACATCGCTGTTGACAGTCTCATTGCCACCATGTGGACATTCAATGACATTTTCACTGCTTACCATGAACAGAAAAGTTAAACAACATCACCCACGCTTCCTCACATGCGGCAACATCTTTCAGCAGCTTACAGATCGGTTTGCAAGTGTTTAAAGCTTAGCGGTCTTATTCTGACAGCACAAAAGGTCAGTGAGAAAGGTCTTGGAAATATATGAAAAGAAGAAAATGAGGTGAGGTGACATGATGTCACTTGCTTTATATTTTAAGGGTCAACGGAAAAGATCATGCTGATGTAACGCTTCCTATGTATCAACTAGTCGGAGATACAGCGCCCTGGGTTCTTCTCTTAGAACTCACGTTAATCTTATTACTGTTATTGCTCCTTTAAGTTTATATGTCCTGTATTTGAACCTACCTTACCTTGCTTCCTCGTACATGCAATGAATTAAATGACTTTAGTGTGATGACATGTTTTACCTTTAAACACTGTAAACGTTCTGTTTTTAAATATCCTTATTTATTAAACCGACCAAGAGGTAAATATGCATTTTAAAGTACAATGCCCCACAACCACCGCCGTCCTCATTCATGTAAATACAAAGGAGAAATCCTTCCTACATATTATAATGATGGATTGATTGATTTCCCGCATCTGAAGCTGGTTCACCTCTAAGTGGGCTTTGTTGTGTCCAATCTTAATGGCAAAATAAAAATGTACTTCAGTTACTAGGGCTGTTGAAATTAATCATTTAATCGATGCATCGCGATGCAGACTAGACGATTAATGCATCGATGCAGGGACAGGACGTAATCGATGCTGACGAGGGTTAGAAAAAAGCATCTGCTAACCGCTAAATGCGGTTGTTTTGCGCAGCGTTGAGTGAGTTGGTTTTACCTAAACACACACGGTGGTGTGTAATGAAAGTAACGTAGGCTAACAGAGGGATTTGTGACAGAAAACAACGTTAATTGAGTCCTGCTGGTCCTGCACACTCAGAACACAGTGCTCCGCTGCAGGCTGAAACGGCTCGACTCAGTGTCTCTTTAGCCGACCGCAGCACGGGTTAGCATCTTTATTACAGCTAAAGGTGTGTTTAAACTGATGCCTCGCTGTCTTAAGTCCAGGATAACTAAAAGAAAGGGGCTGTGGCGGTGACTCGTGATAAAGTGAGCGGCTGTAAACAAAGTTGACTCCCGACACAGCGTCATCGAGAATCACCGCTAATAAGTGCACCTCCGCTAAAGCTGCGTTCGTTCGATGATAAACACTTTCTATTTCCGACAAGTGATATCGAACCGAATCGAATCGTTGACTGGATAATCGTAATCGAATCGTAAGACCAGTGAAGATACACAGCTCTATCAGTTACATAATGTCAAAGAAAGAGTATCTGCTATTGATGCTGCTTTTACTGTCCAAGGCTTTTTGTGTTACCTATATACAGTACACTTTGAAACAAGGACACTGTCTAACACAAACAACCTCTTGGGAGGCGAGTGATTTAAGATGGACCATATTCCCACCTTTGGGATTTACACACTCCTTGAGTTTATGGGACAAAGGGCAGAGTTAGCATTGTCCATACACTGGAGAGCATATGAGGTGGTAGCACAGTGGGTTTTGTATTTGGTTAAAAATACTCAAAAAGGTTGCTTGTAACTGAGGGACTCATCATTTTGTGAGGCGATCTGCTTGTATTGAAGAATGTAACTGCAAAAATATACAATTGTTGTTTTTAGGCTCAATTTTACACATCACTCCCTTCTTCTATATATCCTTCAAAACCTTTTCTGTGGAAGAACACACTGATGTCTAAATGAACATTTTTCTCTAAAAAGCATAGTTCATTTCCTTTATGGGTTTTTTTGTTGCTGTATTCTAGCTTGAAAACCTTGGCCCTCACTGTTTCTGACATGGATACATGTGATATATTATCAGAATATGAATAATGCAGTGCAATACAACCCTAGCACACTAGCAATGCTGTCATGGAGTTAAATCAACACGTCTATGACATAGCTTTAGATATGTCGGACATCATAAGTCCATTATATTTATATTGTGAGGATTGTTTTTTTTTCTGTGTGTCTGTCATGACTGATGAATAAAACATATTCACAAGGGTTTTCCTGGTGTAAGACCTTTTTCCGAAAGAAAATTCCGCTCTACGTGTGTGTCTGGGGTGGGGCGTTTTTGGAGATGAAGCAATTTGTGGTGCTTCGGGTTCTATGACAGATAAAGACGTTTTGCTTTAAATGTGCACAGCTCAGGGGGTAAATGGGCAAAAAGAGGGATAAAGTTATGTGGTTCAGTGAAAAGGACATAATGGAGAGAAGCTGAGTGAATTGCTTTGCCACCTTGGATTGGGTTAATGAGGGACTTCAAGAGCGTACATGAAAACTGGCATTAGGCTAGGATAAAGTGGATAAATGCCATCTCTGCCTTTTGATCTGCTCTTCCTCCATAATATTATGGACAACTGGCACACTGTAAAATATACGCTTCTCTTCGCGTCAGATGATTATTTCTCACTGCAGCAAAATCTATCATAGAAGCGGTATGAACATCCTTCTAGCTCATGATTTTGTATTTTCGATTGATAATTAAGTTTTTCAATCTGCTGCTGTCAAATGGTGTTCATGGAAATGTCAGAAATTAAGAGAAAAAGAAAGAAGAAAAATAAATCATATTTCTATAATTATGGCGTTTAAAGCTGTTTTTTTTTTTTAAATTATTATTTAAGTGGACTTTAGTTTGTTCAGAGTCACAAGTTGAGCACAGAAGACAATCCAAGCCATGAATAAAAAATGATCACACCTCAACATAAACTCTCCAAACATGTACGGTAATGTTAAGTGGAGATGATTTAATGAGACTGTTTATTGTGGCAAAGCACAGCGTATACAGATGCAGTGATAACCAAAGCAAGATTCTCTCTGAGAGTTTGCCAGCAGGTTACATTGATCGGTTCATGGTCTCAGCTTCAATATTCCGCTATTCACTAGCCAGAGGACAGGATTTCTAATGAATAACACATATCCTTTAACCAGAGGAAGTCCACAACACTGTGATCCAACAGGAAGCACACCATTGACTGCACTGCAAGCTCAAAAGAAACGGAGGAAGAGCTTCAGGGCAATTCTGATCAAAGAAGAGACTTACATCTTCTAAATCATCCCTGTGATAATTCAGTACCAATTTAGCCAGTTTGGCACAAGCTGTTCAATGTATGGCGTCTGTGTTCAAAGGCTGACTATTTACCATTGCACACAGTTTGATGCTGTAAATACTGGTGCCATAATACATTTAGACCAGCCACATGTAGTAACCAAGATAGACAGGCAGCGTTATTTACTACCCATCTAATTTAAGTGTTACACGACTGAGGGTGTAAGTGTCAGTATATTGGTGTCATCAAGCGGCGTCCCATTTCCCATTAAGAGACGTTGCCCTGAATTAGGCAAATGCCAACCCCCGATTAATGGTGTGTGTGGTGTGTGTGTGTGTGTGGGTGTGTGTATGCGCGCGTGTGTGTGTGTGGATGTGTATGTGTGTTGTCTTTGCTTCATATGGGCACTTACAGTTGCCATGCTTTTCGTTTAACTAGGAGTGATATAAGACAAAAAATCTATGTGAAGCATTAAAGCTTTTTTTCTTGAAATGGGTACTTTTAAATTTTAAGGATTGGTAAAGTCTCCAATCTGTGACATAATGCAAGCTTATCCGTTCTGCTATGATGAATCATAGCAGAAAGAATCAACTATTTCCAGCAATCATCCCATGCTGTGATGTCTTTCCTGCAGATATCTTGAACCCTTAGACAGGCAGGCTAAAGGCTTCTTTACAAGAGCCGACCCTATAGAACAAGCAGCTTCCAGCCACCTTCACTTCACAGGGGTTTTCTGTCTCCCTACTGTTGAGTGAAGTGCTGCCAAGTGAACTGTTGAACACAGATTTTCCTCTGATAGAGATGTCTCTCTAAAAAAGACCACCCTCCCTTCAGAAATATAGGAATAAGGCAAAAGAAGGAGGCAGGGTCCCATGGGAACTGAAGAAGAAATATGGACAAATGAACATGTTACCCAGCATGGTCTTGGCCCTCTGCTGTGCCTCAACTCACATAGACTGCCAGTCCTGAAGTGTTTTGCAGAAAAGTTATCACATCTTAAAGCCTTTGTCTTTCCTCAACACCTTAAAACGGCACTGAAAAAAATTACAATAACTATGAAACTGAATTAAAATTAAATCTTTAAGCTTTGGTCTGAGTATAAATGAGTTTTCCTAACTCTGGTGACTCCATGAGGCCTGACACATTTTTAAAATATAATCTCTTCCATAGTCTCTAAAATCCTTAATTTAACCCTTAAAAAAAGCAATCTGAATAATTTCAAAATATTCTTAAATATGATCTTGTTTTCATCTTTGTCCACTGAGGGTCATATTCTCTTTCATAGTGCTTCTGTCTGGTAACTGTAGCTAACAAAATATTTGGTTCCAAAAAGATCAATCCTATCAATGTCAAAGAAAGTCAAATATAGACAATACTCTTCCATTTCTGAAGCTGTTTTACGTCATTGAAAAGATGTGAGTTTAGACTCTGTCAGTTATACCAGTTCTATATTTGTCGTCAGTACAATCCTAAGATTTGGCATTTTCAGCTTTGAGATGCTTGAAAAGTGCTACGATCTTAAACATCCAACTTGTATCAATAATATGAACAGTTGTTATTAATGAAGTTTTAATACAATTATTTTTTTACGTTAACTTCATACCCTTAGTAACTGCCAATGGACGGTATCGTTATCGACAGGCAGTGTGACTAAAGCTTTCCTAAACAGAATCAGAATTAGGTTGATTCATTTGTAGGTGAAGTGACTAGGATTTGATTTGGTTTTAAGATGGAGAAAACTAAGCATATAAATAAAAGAAAATAGAATAATGGTTATCAGCAGCAATAACACAATATAAAAGAATGTTGTTAGAAACGTTAAACCTGCTACACACTCGACGATTTATGCGAGATTTTGGAAACACAGAAACAGATCCAGCTCCTTGGTGATTAGTTCAGGCAGCTTTTCAACCAGACCAAGGTCATGGTGATATTATCTACAGATATATTGCTGATTCAAAACTCTAAAACCCTTATCTGAAGGTTTATCACTTGGGCTGATTCCTGATTGGAGTTCCCCTATGACTCTTGCCACTGGATTCTGTAAAACACAAAGGTTAGATAAAAACATGTATTCTTTAATCTACATAACCCATAAGATTATAATATAGCACCTACATTATGCTTAACCTTGCTGCAGGACCCCACACTGGCTCTACTTGCGGTCTAATACTTCAAATTCAGAGAATTTCACTTAAAATCAGTAAATCGTCCTTTAGTTTTTGTGCATTTATCATCTTAATTCTTTATACTACGTTCTCCAGATCAAAGGCAAGGCAAGGCAAGTTTATTTATATAGCACATTTCAACAACAAGGCAATTCAAAGTGCTTCACACAAGACATTAAAAGCATCATGACAGAGGAAAGAAAAGAAACATTAAAATAGAACATAAAAAAAATAAATAATAATAATTCACTGGAATTATTAAATCATGTTTAAATAAAAATAATTCAAATTAAATTAATTTAAATAAATAAAGTAAAAATATAAAAAGAGTTAAAAGTTACAGTTCAGAGTTAACATTTAAAATCTTATTAAAATTGTTTAATGAAAGGCAGCTGCAGGTGTGTCTTTAAGAGCTAAGAGTTTCAGCAGACCTGCAGTTTTCTGGGAGTTTGTTCCAGATATAAGGAGCATAGAAACTGAACGCTGCTTCTCCGTGTTTGGTTCTGACTCTGGGGACAGAGAGCAGACCTGTCCCAGACGACCTGAGCGGTCTGGATGGTTCGTAATTAATCAGGAGGTCACTAATGTATTTTGGCCCTAAACCTTGAAGCGCTTTATAAACCAGCAACAGGATTTTAATGTCTATTCTCTGACAGACTGGGAGCCAGTGTAAAGACCTCAGAACTGGACTGATGTGATCCATTTTCTTGGTTTTGGTGAGGACTCTAGCAGCAGCGTTCTGGATCAGCTGCATTTGTCTGACTGATTCTTTTAGGCAGACCTGTAAAGACACTGTTGCAGTAATCAAGACGACTGAGGATAAAAGCATGGATAAGTTTTTCCAGGTCCTGCTGGGACATAAGTCCTCTAATTCTTGATATGTTCTTCAGGTGATAGTAGGCTGACATTGTAATTGTCTTAAAGTGGCTTTTAAAATTGAGGTCTCAGTCCATCACTACGCCCAGATTTCTTGCCTGGTCTGTGGTTTTAAGTCTTACTGACTGAAGCTGATCAAAGTCTTCTTTCTTTGGAAAAATTCAAGACAATAACTAAGTGTGCATTGTTTTTTATTTGTATTTTCCTTTTTTGATGTCTGTTAATTTGTGTTTCTCTGCATCTCAACAGAGAATGTGGGAAAGCGTAGTGATTATAGACTTAAAAAGGTTGATTCATTTTTTTTTTAATAAAAAAAGTAAAAGGTACAGTATACATCCCTCCATCCATATAACACTTATATTATATTTTACACCACTGTTAGGGGGGCTGGAGCAGAACTCAGCAATCATTGGGTGAGAGGAAGTTGTGGTATTTGTGGTACCTTGTTTTTGTCGATGGATGTAGGCTACATGATAACGCATCATGGGAAGTTTTTCTCAGCCTTATGGGTACATTTAAATAGGTGTTCTGGTTTATCTGGGTAGTTGGTAATCCAACATCCCAAAATATGTCTTTTTATCTCTAGTATTCTAATCATCAACATGGGGTTTTGCCTTGCTTGGCTCTAATCGTTAAGAGTGAAGGCATGATATATGATGCAAGCTTTAGAGAGTAACTTGTGTGTGCTTTGCCTGATCCCAAGACAATCCCAATTTAATTGTGCATTAAAGACCATGCACTGCGTCATTTATTACATTGTTTATTTAGCCACCCCCTCCCCTCCCCCTATTCCTATTTGAGCTCTAATTAATCCTGCACAGAAATCTCAACTTCATTAACTTGGGCAGCTCTAGGCCTCAACTGGGGTTAATGACTAAAATAAAAATGGAAAGATTTTACTTTGTGCAACCAAACACTAGTTGTGATGGTATTACGGGAAATATTAAGCACCAATTTAATAAGGTCAAATTTGTACTTTTTTCTTTACACTATTAGATATGAAAACATCATGTATGCTTAAACTGTTACAAAAATGAATTATTATCTACTGAATTTGAATTAAAATCAGATTGTATAACTAACAGATTCAGTCCTATTGACTTAAAATATTAAATTATTAAACAAAGCAAAATTAAAGCTGCATTTTTAAAAATATTTGGGCTTTCAAACTTATTCATAACGACATTAAATTAAAGGCCGCTTGTAATCATTAACAAAAAAATTCCTCACAAGTCTTTGGTGCTAAAGCTTTCTTTTTGTCAACAAGGTTGTACATTCCAGCTGCAACATCTGGCTCACACACACAGGGGCTTCAGGGGGCGCTTAAACACATGCATGCAAGTGTGCACATATGTACACATCATTAAACACACACACACACACACACATACACAAACACATGAATGTACGCATGGACGCACACACACACACAAGCACACACAAACACACACAGGCTGTACAAAGAGAGAGGAACGGGGATAAAAAAAACATTGAATTGGCTCAAAAGTTAACAGCTGTATAATATCTGCAATGGGTCTCAGTAGATGCATTCCCACAGTAAAGACTCAACAATTAATTATCTCGCTGCAGATTCCTGGCAGCCCCTCATTTTACCGACGAGTGCACTCCTGCTGCTTCTTCAAAGATTAACATTTAAAAATTCATCAGCTGGCTTTTCCAGGGTACTCAAAAGCCCCGGCCATTTTTCCATAAGAGTATGCTTTATTTTCTCTGTGTGCTTATTATCACCACCATCGCAGCTATGAAGCTAAATTAGGAGCAAAATGCTTGACTTCGTCAGTTCACAACAAAAGGGAGGATTGCCAACAAATACTGTATCTCTTCAGGCAGTGGCTTGCTATGCCACTTGATTCTGTTATAAGACATTTTTAACTTAAAAGAATAATAATTTTCAGATAATCACAGATTTACACTGATACAATTTTATTGGAACATTTTCAATTTACATATTCATTCGTGGTATTGCATGCAACATGAACCTGGTCAGAGCTGCATCCCTTATGTATTAGCATGCTGTAGAGAGTGGGGGGTGGGGGTGGGGGTGGGGGGGGGGGGGGGGGGGGGGGGGGTAGTGTGCATTTGCATTCTACCCAAAACTCTGCTGTGCAAGTTAATTATTTTTAATTGCTTGAATCAGCACAGGGGATGCTGGTGAGACTTTTATTATTATGGTCAATGTAAATGCATAAGTAGCAAACTGGTCAGGCATACTGGTGTAGTAAGGGTACACTAACATGAAATGGAGAATAATAACAGGTTAACAAACACCACAATGCAATCAATAATGCGTCATATGTAAAAAGCTTTAAACAATGGTAATACGGTGGGCAGAATTAAAACAATTTCCTAGACTATCTGCATTTTCCATCTTTATCTCAATGTGTTAGCAACACAGAGCAGCAAAATAGCAGGTAAAAGACCTAACTCATTGTTATATTATCTACAAAGACCCAACGGTAAGCCATCATGACCACTAAGCAACATTTAGCAAAGACTGAGTCAGACCCCTTAAATAAACCAGAGAAATAGGTCTAAATCTTAATATAATATTATTGAACAATATTAAATGGCTCAGCTCAAGTCAGAAAATGTATCTCAAACAATGGATGGACAGAGATAGGTACAACAATATAAGATGCCAGTTACAATAGACCGATCGTGTCTTGTCAAATTATAAATATTATACCCCAACATTTGATTGTCCTGTATTTTCACAAGTATTTATTGAAGCAGAGTTTTACCATTAATGAACCAAAGCTCACCAAAATATGAAAAACAGTCGACATTTGCTTCAATCATGGAGTTGTTGTAAATAACCTGACAGTAAATAAATTAGCATCTATAATCAGAGTAGATTGAACAACCCCTTGCATCAGCAGGGCACGGGGAGATGTTAATGGTTAACAGCAGATGTTTTGATGACTCCACTTGAGCCCCAAGAGGCTTATATTTTCATCAAGCCAAAAATTAGCTAAATTGTTTCACCTCATCTGGCTCAATGTGGGGTAAATAGGTGGGCTGATTTATTATCACTTTTCCAAGCACCATCCAGTTTGAGTGCATTTCTGTCTTGCTGCAAGAAAACACATCAGCAGAGAAAGGGCTCTGATTAAACTGTAAAAAGGGTAAATGCGATAGCTAAAAAAGTGGAATATTTAACAAATGCCAAAAAACACACTCACAACTGAGTTTAAATCCCAAAGTCCCATGGCCTTCTGAGTGTTTTTTTTTAAAAGGCAGAAGCTCAATGCCAAAGGTCTGTCAAATCAAAAATGGCTCCTTGTTGGTAACTAGCCTTAAGGCCATGGAGCAGGGACGGAAGCCCATTAAATGGAGTAGAATAACAGCTGGGAAACACGGGGCGCCTCTGGATGTTATTCTGCCACCTTCTCATCTTACATTAGGCATTAGCCCATCAGTTGGCACGAGCACATGGCCACAAGCAGTCAAAACAACACAAACATGCACACACCCCCACATACTATGCACCGTTGGCTAGAAGCGGAGGAGAAGATGGACCAGTAGTGATGTGTGGCCACTTATATAAACTGTTTGTCTTTTTTTCTTTAACTTCATTGCTAGTCATGAATCCAAAATACACAATTATTTATATATTACGTGAGTATTTTGGTATTTTATGATGTATTATTTTGCATGACTTCAGAGGTTTTTTTTTCTTTTTCTTTGTTATTTTTTTTCTATTGCACTAATGAGAATTTTGAGCATCAGATGTATTTGCATCAGCACATGGATGTGTGAATCAGATATTAGTATATTGAATTTAAAACTGATGATAAGCAAAAGAAAACTGATTACAAAGAAAAGTACTACAAGTGATAAACTGGCTAATCTTTCCCTAACATATCCATTTCTGCAGAAGATTTGCAGAAACATCTTCCGTTTTCCGAGCACATCTTATACTAGTAGGATAGTATTTTATTGGTCTCTCCCCAGTTCTATTAGTCCACATGTGTAAAGGCATGTTAAATTGGTAAAGAGTGTTAAGGAGACCTGCTGAGAAATGTCCATACTCAAATAAGAAAACTACTGGCCTGTGAACTAAGAACCATACTTATCCAAGGGCACCTCAGATTTGTGTGTTTGAATCAGTTCTGGATCTCGAATGGAAAACTTTGAATGTTTTGTCACAGCCTGTCTAAACAGTATGCAACAAAAAAAGGGAGACCACACATAGTCAGCAGCATTATAAAATACATTTTAATGTAATTATTAATTTCCAAGGTTTTTTTGCTTGTGAGGAAGTCAGTGTGTATGCAGTGTTGAGTGTGTGTGTGGATGAATGAGTATACGGCTACAACAAAATACAAAACAAAACAAATGCTGAAGGCAATCTGCAGGCCAGGGAAGAGAGTGAGACGATTGAGAAGGTCTGCTTTATAGCCTCCTGAAACCAGCCTGCTCATGTGTGCTGCATTACAGAGTCCTCTCAGACTCCACCCACATCTACCTGCAACAAGGAAAACTAAGCCAGTGAAAGGGAGAAACAAACAGGTAGAGAGGCCAGCACAATTTTGTAATTATGGTGATAGTATTGATTTATCAAAAAAGAAAAACATTCAGAGATTGATGGTCATAAAGGTGTCCTGAGGATGTTGCCTACTTTGATTTGTGTAAGGAAATGAAAAAAACAACATTTTACTGCTTAAATCCAACATGGACACACACAGATACATGGAAGGACAGCTTCTTGTTTGTATGATGTGTATGTCCCAGATTTTGTCATGTTTTCAATATCTAAAGTTGAATATTTTAACAGTAATCATGATCATCATCATGTTTGTAATGTTTCACATGCTTGCAACCCCCCCCCCCCTCTTTATGTACACATTCACTTTGATCTCCTTTGTTAGGGTTAGTAAAGCCAGAAAGCCTAAAGATACCCTTGGTTTATTGAACTTGCTTTGTAGTACAGGCCTCTAGTGCAAAGTGGTCTATTTTCACTCTATTCAATTACCTGCTACAGTTTAAATGATAGGTGACTTTTTTCAGTTTATGAATATCATTCATGTTAAGCCCCACTGGGTCAGACTGTGAGACAGTCATATAAAGAAATGAAAATTGTGTCCTTTTCAGATGCAAAGTAGGACACCACATGTGGCATGGTGTGTGATTCACTGGCTGCATGTAATTTCACGTTTTTTTGTGTGAAGGCTTTAGTTTTAGCCACTCTTCCCAGCTTTTTATACAATGCTCATTTCCGGTTGTTGGTATCTGACCCGCTGAGGCATTATAGTCAGCAGTATAAGCCATTGCCTTAGATTTTGTTTTTTAATCCTCTCCCCACACTTGACACACCCTGTGGACAAACACATTGGAAAGCATGGGACTCATGGTTTCCATGGATGGGACCAGAGGCTGCTACATGTCCAGTGTGACAATGTGAGTTTTTCTCTTTTTCTGGAAAAAGTAATGGGAACTGCCATTTTTTTAAGATAGTTAAAAAACCTCCCCACTAGATATGTAATAATCCATTAAAATAAACCCATGGCGTATGACTAACTAAAATGTGTTAATACAAAGCCAGCAATCCCCAATGATTTTCCTAAAACTACCTCAATATTAGTACAATAGCTAAGCAAATTTACCACTTATACTTCGATCTCTAAGAAAAAGGAAAACGGTCTCTTTGTTGGCCAATCAAAATAATGTCCATCAAATTGTCAGTGCGGTTTGACTTCTATTTGATGGTTTTTCCCAAAATTTTTACCATTTATTTCACCAGAAGAAAAACTTATTTTCCAAGAGTGTCCAGGGCAGGACGGGGAACAGCACAGTAAATAAAGCTTCTAACAAGCAACCATAAACATATACATGTATGAATGTACAAGGTACGTTAGTATAAATCAAAAATTACCACAATCATGAATATATTTGGAAAGACATATACAGCCAGATGTGTCTGCCTCCAAGTCAGTTAACTTCCACTTAAAAGCATCCAGTGGGACCAACTCATTATGTGTCAGGTATTGCAGTTCTGACCTTTGGAACGGACAGTAAGAAAAGATCCTTTGGACTGAAGATTGTAAGTTCCTGTACTTTTCTGACTGATGTAGTTCAGAAGGTGAGAAGGAAGTAGACCTAAAACAGCCTTGTATATAGGAATATGCCAATGTTTATTTCTGCCTATGGAAAAAGAAGACCATCCAACACATTCATGCAGGGATGAGGGAGGGCCTTGAAATTTGTGTTGAACATCAGAGCTCTGTGTTACACAATGTCCAGATCATTTAAGCTTGAAAACAAGCATGTGCAGAACATCATCATAGTTCAGCACAGATATAAAAGTGGCAGCAACCAGTCTATTTTTTTTTTTTTTTAACCCAGATTCAAATAAAGGGCAGGACTTGATTCTAAAATAAAACTTTCCCAACTGATGTAAAAAGGCTATGGAATCCTGAGTGCCATCTTCTTTTGCATCAATGCATAAACAGAAAATGCAGTTACTCCCTGCACTGTCCAGCTCAGGCTAGACTGCAGTCTTTCCAGAGTTTTCCCTTTTTCATAGATTTAATTCCACTATATCAAACCAAAGCCAATTACTTGCTTTTGCTGAGTAAAACAATTTAAAACAAATTGAGTTTTTAAATTAAAATTATCATGTTTGAAAGACCCTGTAGGGGTCAACAAATCTGTAAATAAACCCTTTTACATAAGCTGATACATTACCTGGTTGTTTATTATTGTTTATGTAATGCAAAAGCAAAGCCACAGCTAACTGTCACATCTAGTAGCACAAGGAAGACAGGAGCGCCAGGTTGGTCTAAGACTGTGTGAATGATGTAAGGGGTAATTAAATTGCTAAACTACGTTATCAAAGCTTTATTTCAACTAATCTGAAGTTAAAGAGTTCTCTTTCTATTATGGTCCAATTAGCCAGGAGAATTAGCCTATCAGCAGTACAAAGACTGAGGGAGCCGGCAGCCCCAAGCCTATCCTGAACTGAAAACACACACACACACACATCATATACAGAGAAAAATAAAGTATGTGATAAGTGTATTGTTTCATTACTGCTCCACTTTTCCTGTACATGAAACAGCCATGCAAATCAGGCAAATTAAAGACCCTAACTTGGAGTGACAAATCTTGTCATTTATCTAGTTCAAAGAACTGTGATAGGAGGTCCATACTGCTAGCACTTCAATCACTTGAACATTGAGTTTGGTATTGGCCAAATTTTCAAAATAATAGACTGTGTTGTATCATCCACTTTGGGGACTGTGAGCACTTAGTTTAATTCTTTGTAATGTGCTTTAACATGTAAAATAGATATCTGTATTGCATGAGCATTGCAAGCTGTTTGTATAGCAGAAAAGTGATGCAGTCATGGTTTTATGTGGCTCAGTAGTTCTAACTAGCCTCAAAGCAGTCTAAAGAATGTTAAGTATTGAGCACATCTTGCCAGGGGTGCAAAGCTGAAGGCACCTGACTGCTTGATGAGATTTCATGGCGCTGTATAGACTGGTTAAAGAGTGCAAATCAATGGACCATGTAGCAGAGTGGTACTGGAGAGAGTCAAACAAGCAGAGAGAATCTTTCAGACAAACAAATATTCGTTATCATTTTACAAAAGATCTAATTAACTTGAGATGGGCCTTATGGAGTTTACTGGCTGCCTCTCTGTCCAAGACAAGAAGTAGTGTATTTTTTTTTTTAAAAGAAAGTAGTGGGCTGATTTGTTTGAATCTAGGAGAAATTAGAAATTCTTGGCTGGAGCTTTTAGTTTTAGCCTATTGGGACTGCAGCTCAATGTAACCATAGCTGTAACTCTTATACAGCCATTTGATTAATCACACATTTCATTTTTCAATCATAATGGGGACATTATTAAATTAATTGAATTTGTATATGTTACCAAAGTTTGTCATACTAGGCCTGTGACATACAGGCTCGACTGAATAACAACATCTTCACTTTCCTATACTGTATAGAACATGCCCCCTAAACTTGCTCAAGCATTCACTTGTGAGGATGATTCAAAGGTTAAAATAACTACATCAATCTATCTTTATTTGTATAGCGCCAATTATTAACAAGCAGGCAGCTGTGGCTCAGTTGGTTCAGTCATCACCTTTCAATCGGAAGGTCGAGGGTTCAATCCCCAGCTGAGCAAGAAGTCCAATGTGTCATTGGGCAAGACACTTAACCCTACATTGCTCCCTCTGCTTTAGTGTCGGTGTATGAATGGATTAGTGTTGTACTTACTCTCTGATGTATGTCTCTTTGGATAACGTCCAAAAAGAAAAGTGAAGTGAATTGAATTGAATTGTAACAAGCTAACTCAAGACACTACAAAAAGAGGAGGTCTAGTTATTATTGTTCTTATTGACAACGACCCAACATCAATCCACCATGAGCACAGCACTAAGCAACATTTAGCAAAGTAAGAGTGGCAAGAAAAAAAATGCTTTAAACAAGCAGAAACCTCAAGCAGAACCAGACTCATTTTGAACAGGAATCTGCTGCAACTGATGAAATGCATTTGAGTGATCATGGATGGAACAAAGAAAGTTTGAAGAGATGAGAACAGCTTGTTAGAAGATTAAACAAAGGGAATGTCATTTCAAATCAACAAGTATTTAAACAGGAAGTGGATCAATCGTTAAATAAGATACAGTAGACTAGGCTGAAAATCAATGCTGGAAGACAAACTTTAATTGACGGGAAAGACTTGAGTGGATATGTGAAAGGTGGAATGTGGACACAGAAGGTTCAACAAATACCCTTAAGCAACATGGGAGTAGATTGTATGAATATGATATTAAGTATGACCATATCATTTGCCAGGGATAGTACAGAGCTTATTTGTATAAAACCTTTCATCTGAAGATGGTAAAAATGGTAAATGGACTTGAGCTTGTAAAGCGCTTTTCTAGTCTTCTGACTACTCAGAGCGCTTTTCTACCGCATTTCACCCCTACCCATTCACACACTGATGGCAGAGGTTGCTATGCAAAGTGACCATCAGAAGTAACTAATCCCCTTAATACACATGCATTAGCCGCCACAGAAGCAGCAGGATCATTCACAGCTTTTGATGCCATTTACCAAGGTTTTCTTGTTTCCAACCTCAAATAGTTTGGTACTTCACCTTTAGCCCTTTAGTTTTCTTTTCATTGGAAGTAGAAAAATATGTCTTGCTCTGTTACATAAGAAATTTGCTGAAATTTAATTTGAATTTTAGGAATTATAATAATAATTTGTCTAAAAAAGCCATGTTGGTTATGACTGTGTCTGACTTTGATTTGTAAAGTACTTCACAAAGGCAAATTTATTTTGAAAGGGGCACATTCATTACAAAGAATGATGAAGATGAGAGAAAAATATGTAAGTGTTTCTGTATATGAACACATAATTATTAAACAGTGCCTTAGCTAACTGTGCCACATTGATAATTCCACTGAATTTATTTTGTGTATAAAAGCTATATGTTTTTTTAGAGTATTAACAGACTTGTTCAGACACATTACTTTGTTTGCACATTGAGAAAGGCCTATCAATATCAGGCAAATAAAGTGTATTAGATGTGAATAATCAGCCCTTTGAATCCCCACCCAGTCCTCCTTTTAAAAAGGCTGAGGATGATCAGGCAGGGATACCACAGCAAACATCGGTCTTGCACTATGCCTGAAAGCAGGTGAGTCATGATCTGACACATTAAAATCACTGCTATGAAGCTGGAAACACCCCGAGATGTCTCAGACTGCTGCCACCCTGCTTCCCAGAGGCTTAGTATCAACCACAGTTGACAATGTCATATCAGCCCACACATCACTTGATGTAACTTTAACACATCTGATTTTACTAACGGTAAGGGTCAACTTCCATTGACTGTAAATTTGGCAAGCTGTAACGCTTATTTCAAATACATTGTTTCTGCCGCATTCTCTCCAACACAAGCTTTACCCCCAACTTAAATTTACTGGCTAGTTTCTGATGCTGTAAACTCAATCCAGTTGTCTTTATCAGTGCTGGCGCTTAAACCCATGCTGGCTCTGCCTTAGGGTCCAAAAAACTCACCTTTATGTTACATACCTGCCAAAGAAAGGCAACAGAATGACTTTTCTGAACTGGTATTTACAATGCAATCATGTGTTACTAAGAGCAATTGACAAACCTTACGGAAATCTTCCCTCCAACTACCTACCCAAAATGTAATACCTCAGCCCAAGTTTCATGTAGCTTATGGCTTGTTAAGTGACCCCTAAGGTAACCCCTCAATATCAAGACAGCTTCCATCTCCCCACAACGTCTCATGCATAAAGGAAACAAAAAGGAGAGTGGAATAGCCCTGAGTGGAATAGCCATTAAGACCTGACTGGGACATTTCTATTGTATTGAGACAGTAACTCTTACCCCCCAAAAAGCACACAACAATCGTATATTGGATGTTTCTAGAGTAAACCAGCACATGGTATATCCAACAAAATCCCGACACCAAGACAAAACGTATCCAACATTTGCAGGCAACAAAGCACACAGATAAAGCCAGCCAGCAGCTGAGCCAGATCACCTAATTAGCTGCCATAATACCTACTGCAAGCTGTGGCACAAAATAACATTTGAAACAAAACAAACTAGATTGTGAGCCCCAATTACAATTAAGTCTTCCAAAAAGTTTCAGATAACAAGAGTTATCTTGATATTCATGGCATGTGTGGTGAAAATGTAAAGAGTATTGTCTCCATCGGTGACATATGGGTGTGTAGGTTGTGTAGGGTGCATCCAGATCAATGTGTAAGTGCTGCTGGCAGCAGAGCAGATACTTCTGACAATGTACAGAGGATTGCATCAATTTCCTACTTGATTTTGACAGTGCTTTTTGGATTTTCAATAAGGCTGTTAAAAATTGCCGGTAGTGCCTCCATAAAGGATTTTTTGGGATTCTCCCTTACTTTGGTGAACTCCAGCTTTTTGAGTGTACTACCTAAGTCTGAATGGCTGACTCCAGCGGATACAATTTCTTCTGGAAACAAGCAGCAATTATTGTAGATCCAAAATCTATTTCTTACAGTTGCATCTGAAAATGTCCTGTCAGTCATATCTTATCCATGGTTTGTAATAAAGCCAAGAAAGCAAGACAAGTTACACAGAAGATTCTTTGACATTTTCGACTGCTGCATTATGTTCTCCAGACCCCTCTGCCACCCCTTCCATCTGACAGGGGTCGTCTCCGACTGTGAGGTGCATATGTGAAGAGCCAGGTCAGGAGAATTTCATGAGCAGTACTCCTAAAATGATCTAGAAATGTTTAGGAGTACATTATGTGAAAAGCTTAAGATGAGTCCTACATGGTTGGCTACAACCTTGGCAATCAGGTTTTCGATTCCCTCGCTGTTTTTAAACATTTGTAACGGTAGCTTTTTGACATGAAACCTATTACTTAAATTTAAATGTGTAAATGTAGGCCACTTAAAAAAGTCTGCCATTTCGTTTGAATTGGCATGCAAGGAATCTCGGGATATGTTGGGCTACAAAGGATGCACAGGATGAATTCTTCGTGGCCTGGGATGAGTAGGTCTCATACATTGGCTGCTTATTAGGTAGCCGTCGAAATGTGACCGCCTTCAAAGTGCCGCTTCGACTCAATCGGCCTTTTACATGCACCCTTCAAGGATGCAGTCCCTGAATTGAGACACACCAAAAGAGTGCACTTTGCACTTTGCCTTGTTGGAAAAAATCGTAAAAGTAAATTCTATTTCATTCATGATTTATTCTCTTTTGATAAAATATAGCGATGACAACAGGACATTTTCATCCATTGCAAATATAGGTGAACATTGAACTCACCTTCCTAAAGTGGTGACATGATTCTCACTATTTTATTGGTGAGATTTTGGATGAGTGAAAAAAAAATGTGTTCATGACAGGATAGCAAATTTTTACAAGTAAACCACTCAGCCTTTTCCGACCATTAATATGCTCTGCTGATGTTTGTAGGGGTTGATTGGTCCCACAGCTGTACTCGATATGCTGTCTGCTTTAAGAAAAACAGAACCCTCTCGCAACCTCAACCATGTCAGCTAATTGACTAAGAAACAAAGCTGAGCGGAATGCAGGCCGCTCCTCTGATTGATGGGAGAACATGAAAAGTAGCTTGACTTTTTTTTCCATTGTGTGACCATTCAATCAAACATAGGCCAGTATGGTTGGCTGGCATCAATATGCATGGAGTTAGCCTGTCAACCATTTTCTCTGCCTCTGTGTAAAGCGACACAGTCTGTCTGTTTTTCTTTGTTTGCCAAGGTGCTATCCATCTGTCCACTTGTGAACATTGTGAGAGAGTGGCATGCTGCGCCACATTTTCATCAGTCTATCCAAGAGGAAGGAAAGAAACTCTGAGAAAAAAGAATCAGTTCCAAATTCCACTCTTCTCGCATACAGTACATGCTGGACTTTCTTAACCACACAGATATTATAGTTCTCTAATGATTTAATGAAGATTGCCAATAAATTAAGATGTTTTATTTAAATAAAGAGGAAACTTTTTTATGTATTTAATGTGTAATTTTTGACTTGGTTGTTTTAGGGCCCCATGCAAAATATTACAGATACACATTTCGAAAACATCACTTCCAAAGAAAGATTGGTTTTCACATTTTGCTTCTAAATATATTTATTATTTGTATGGCAGATATTACTTTGACATATATAAAGTATTTTCTCTGGGACGTTAGATTATTTTATTGTTACCTATGCACCTGTGTTTAATCATCGAGTGTGAGATTCATGCTGTTGGATCAGATGGGCTAATCTGAGTTAGTCATCTGTATTTATATAATGAGTCTGCTGTGAACAGAGCATGACAAATTGTACTGAGCAACAATTCCTCCTAATTAAGCAACTAGGCTTGTTGTTTGTCCATATCTGTTGCCGACAGTACATTTACCCAACTTCCTACTTTCCTTCTATCATCATATTTAGCCAACAATACCTGTGGATTTACAGCTGCCAAAAAGTTTCGCAACAGATATTTGCCTTCTTATCTTACCATTGAACCACTACCCCAGGTCAGAAGTCTGCAAGTTCAGTTACTCTGAAAGCTGGAGGACATGATGGGCCCTCATCTTTACCTATGAGAGTCTTTCCTTCGTCCTTCTCAATGGTTGCAATTCTCTCTGTGAATAAAAACAAAGCCCTTAGATTAGATATTGGTGTACCTCAGGGATCATTGCTAGGGCCCTGATGTTAAGCATTTTCATAAATGACTTCAAACTACAAATAAAGCCTAAAGTCAAAATGCAGTTGTTATTACCTTTAATGCACATGCACGTTCTGACAAGAAAGCTACATATAAGCTAAAGTGATGGTTTAAATTTAAAGTGACTTAAAATCTTAAAAAGATAAGTACTAACAGACAATAACACATACATTTTTTTAGTAACTGTGCAAAGCCGATGATCATATTTCAGATATTTTTTCTGTATCAAAACAACAATAGTTTTATATTTGAATGCAATGTCAAGTCACATTTGTCGAATTGTTTGACAAGCTAGTCGAACAAGTCAATATACTGCAAAGCACTGATAATAATCACCTGATTGATGTTTTGATGATGATTGTTGCAATATTTTCATGTAAGTTGTACGGTTGTGTTTGTTTGCATATCTTCTAAATAATATAGACAAGTTCCCTATGTGTGAACCTTTGTCTTCGTGGCCTAGATGAAACAACTCACTTTTGTTTGTTTTCCTGTGAAGTCTCCTGTTAACAGTTGATAGTTGTTAACATGACTGTCATAGGTTTGTGAAACAGTAATTTGTATGTTAGGAAAAAGTATATATTGTTATGATATTTAAGTTGCATTTAAGCAACTAAGCACACAGCACCAAACTTGGAATACTTGATTATTTAAGCTACACTCAAAAAAATACAACTCGTGAATAAATGCTGTTCAAAAATGTTACCTAAAAGTTCAGAAATTAAAATGCCAATTCACCTTTTTCAAGCAGTATATGAAAGAAACCAACAGTTTTTTCCATAATATCCCTGGACAGTGACTCTACTTTTTGTAGTTAAATTGGAAAAAACATTGTATGCCTGCTAATCATTATTTGAAAGACAGCTTAACTCACTGGTCGGAGCCCTGTGCAAAGGCTGAATGCATGGGGCATCTGTTGAGCTCAGCACTTTAAAACGATTTCTTGGCACCCTCTGTATGCCTGGGTGAATCTGTCTCCTTTGATGTTTCTTTAGGAATTCCTCTGATTTGTGTGTGAGAATAAAACCAGGAGTGTGTAAGAGGTGTTAAAAGGGCAATAGAGGAGATGGAGGGTGCATAAAACCAAATCTTGAGCACTGCAAAAAGGAGTGGACAATTGTGAATTTCAATGGTTCGTATTAGTCACATTTTTGTTTTCACTCATACTTTATTAGATATTTAAAGCACCTGTAAAAAATGTAAACCGGTCATGAAAGAATTTTGAATGCCTTTCAACTGCGGCCACATGGTCGGTTTCAATGGAGATGATTTACAGCAAAAGAAGTATTTTTTAAAATTCTACACAGAAAATATTAAAAATTAGACTTTTAAATGAAGCAAGATGAGTTTTTTTGTCAAACCTATGCATGTACAGAAAAATATCAGCGGAACAATACGATTTGCTGCTTTTTTTTCCATAGGGGTCAACAAAACCAAAACAAATCTAAAGTTCCTCACAGAAGATCAAGTTCGATATACAGAATTCTTCTTTAAATCTGCCCAATAATGTCTGACACTGGTTAGGGCATGTTGGTTTGAGAAACACAACATTGTCCTTGAAAATCTATGGGTCCCTTTGAAGAAGTGAGTCCAAGTATCAATTGTCACGCAGACTTACTGATTGTTTTGTAATTAGTGTCTGTAATTTATAAAAAAGATAATGACTTTGCACATCTTGCTGCAGGTTATGCAGTACAAACTGAAGACCCAGTATGTGTCCCTATGGTTCTCTTTGGCTCTTTGCCTAATATCATGTAAGCATTTTGAGAAGTGGTTCTCCTGCTTGGACCAGAGAAAGACATTAACCTATGCCAGGGGGGAGTTACTCATGGCGCTGTACATACACTCTTGACAGTTTCCAACAAATGGACATTAGTTTACTGGCGTGAAAACTGTTTGCTCTTTTCCATCATGAACTTCTCAGAGGTTGGTGTTATTGAGTTCAGATGTTGAAAAAAAAGACGGTTTCATGATCCATGTGATGGCATCTGTTGTGTGGCATATGGCTTATAATGATAGAGGATTGCATGCAATAAATAACAAATGGCATTGTTCTAATTTAAATGGGAGATGCTGGATGACCCAAAAGCCTCAATCAAAAATAAACCCATTAAATGTCATTTCAGTTTTCAGTTTAAAAAGAACCTGGGTTAAAAGATTGGATAACGCATTCAGTAAATGCTGTGGATCAATAATGAGCTGACACATAATGCAAATGTGTTTGTGAAATTGGTTTTGGTTTACTACCCAATTTAATATAAAGGTAAAACAACTCAATTTGGAGCAATGCAATGTATTCTTGAGTTAAAAACACTAATTTGAAAACAGTATAGATCTTTATATCAAATTTGCTGGGCTTAGTTGGGCATCTTGTTCAACTCAAGTCACGACCGGAAAATCTGAGATGTTGAAAAATGTGAGTATGGTAAAGTAGGCAACATGAAGGCTTTACATTAAATTGTAGGATAGCATTATTCTAAGACCGTATTAAAGCCACAGGATACCCTTTGCTTTTTACCCTCATCTGTTCTCTCAGTCAGTCTGATTTATTTGCTTTTTTCTGCACTTTGGAATTTCCTAAAGATCTCCCAAAGATTAAGAGACTGTTGGCTGAATGAAACTAACTCCATGACCATTAAGGCTGTAAAGGTGTGCTGATGGATACTTGTACAGTCAGGGATCTCCATTGATCTGGATCTTTCTGCCTATGTATTTAGGTTAAGAAGCTGAAGCCAATCTATTCTTTTATGTGGTCTGGTCTATGCTGCAGAAAGAGCCTTTGTTGCTGTTGTCATGGCAAAGTTACACAGTGAGCGATACACCTGGTTGTTAAAAGAAAGAAAGCAGGACTAGATGTCTCATCACAAAACAGTTCTTACATGTACGGGACACGATCAGCAAAGAGGTGAGACGTACCTTTTTATGTCACAAAAATTTTAATTTAAATCATCTCCCATAAACTGTGTGGTTGTACTAGTAAGTTAAATACATTGACCAAATCAGGGTACAGTGAGGTAATCCAAGTTAGAGCGAGATCTTTCCTTTCCTTTTAAGAAAACCTGTAACTAATGACATAAAAATAGCATTGTATTGTGTGACCTCCTTCACATGTAAATGGCCTTTCAGATAGGATGCAATTTGCGCTGCGCTTGCAACAGTGTATGGTGCAAAGCTGTTGGTGGGAGCGTGCAAATCAAAGGCACAAGTTGCTAGGTGACCGAAATGATAGTCTGGAAAAAAGCTCAGGAAAGTAGCCACTGCCACTGCACAATGTATCTGTCCACTGTTAAGAAGATAGCCCTGACCTTTCTTCTTCTTCTGCTGAGGAGGAGGAGGAGGAGACAAGCAGCAAAGAAGAAGAGGGTGTGTGTTCATGAAATCCTCAGGGCACGGCAGGATTTGGGAGAGATTAGGCTCGTTCAGGAGCTTCAGCTCTATAACAACCGCTTTACAAGCACGGTACATATTTCTGCTGCTTTTTTTAAACACACCTGGTATGCCCAAACTGTTAGACAATTCTTTTCAGACTAGAGATTTCTCTCCCATGTCCCAGTAGGTCTTTAAACTAGAGCTCAGTAAAGTGAGACCCCTATTGTTGTGATCTTATCTACCCTCCAACTGGACACATGGAGGTGACGCTGTGCCCAAGTTGAAAATGTTTTAACTTCCACCCACTGATGGCAAGCCCGATCAGCTTAGCAGCGCGCAGATATGCTCTTGCGCCGCACAACACATAGACAATGAATGGGTTTGAGAGCGACCACATCCTATCTGGAAAGCCCTTAACACTTGTACACATTGAATTCAACAATTTACATGTACAGAGATCAACCTCACATCCATTTATTTATTTTATATTTCTTCCCTACATGGTTGTACTCTGAAAAAATATTTTCCATACTATTTTCAGCTCAGGTCTGCCAGACAGCCTGATTGACACAAATGAGTGTGTTTGTGTGAGCGAGAGAAAGGCAGAGAGAGAGAGTGGAAGGTGGTAAGCCATCGCCTCTACAGCAATCACTGACCATCTTGAGCTTCTCTGACAGTGATCAAGTGTGGCTTACCAAGACAGCTTAGGTGATCGAGGTGTCCACAGCAGCAATTCATCATGCTATCAGTGAGCACAAAGATGACAAGTCGTTTCACTGCTTCAATCAATTTTCCACAATTTTTAACTGCAACATGTCTCATGGTCTAAACAGTGCAATGCTCTAGATTATCAGCTCGTTCTTTCTTTAAAGCATCAAAACAGTTTAAGCTGGAGAAAGCAATTGTTGACAATATAAACAGGAATAAACCACATACCCCTGAGTCATGTGTCCGTCAAATGTCACATGTCCCCCCGAGCGACCTGCCTACCATCCGTCTGCACACACACACACACACACACACACACGCACACACACACACACACGCACAAGCACAATCATGCTCACTCAGAGTCTTCTATTCAGCAGGTTATCACTGTGGGTGACAGCGCACCATTAATGCAGCCAACAGATCTAATCATCTGTCAACCACGGCAACATCATCAAAACATCAATATGACATCAGCAATTATCAATAATTGTCTCTATGGAACAGGAATGTCTGTAATACTGAGTTAGAAAAGCTGCTGGAAACATGAATAAATCCGCTGGATTTTTTTTTTTATAGCCCCCTCTTTGTTTATTCTTTTTTTTTCATAAAAAACTGAATAGAAACAAGAAAGCAAACATGGGGACTGGAATTTTGTACAGAGATGAATTTGGAGACTAAGCTTGCCTGGTGTAAATTCACAGTTAAGAAGAAAAAAAGGAGGAGAAAAGTATTTCAAATAGAGACACATCGCACCTTTGTTCCTATCTGTATTAGCAACAGAGAGGCTAGTAGTCAGCAGATGAAACTATTTATTCAAAATGTAACAATAATAAATTAATATCATGATTTCAGAGTTTGCAGGGTTATGTTGACAAAGAAGGTGGACCTGTAGAAGCTGTGAGGCCAATAGGTCTCGTGTAGAGGGGGAAAGAAACAAGACACAAAGCTAAAAGAATGGATATAAGAGCAGGGGTATTACGGCATGCACAAAGTGCATCTGTGCCTGTCCCGCAGGGCTACTCGCGCATTCAGCCCCTGTTAAAAACACTTCTGTAAAAGACAACAGAATCATTTATTGAACCAGCATTAAAATTTAATACTAAATGGCACTACCATGCTGTTCCCTATTGTTTTTTCAAATGACTTAATAGCCTTCTATTGTTCCCATGTTGCTTCTATTATCATGGGGAAAATTGTGTTATATTTCCTCTTGTGTGTGGGGATTTCCTTTTTTCTCCCTCCCAGCTCCCTTAAGCTCTCTCTCTCTCTGTCTGTCTGTCTCTCTCTCTCTCTCTCTCTCACTCTCTCTCTCCCATTTTCTCTTCCACCTGCTCTTGGCCTCCATCTGTTTCTCTGAGAGTTTGACTTGCTCTTGTTTTCCCTCTGTCTGTGGCTTGACTAGCTGTGTCATCCTCGGGAGATTTTGACATGATATTAAGTTATAGTTACAAGGCAATACTGTGATGTGGATCCTGAGGGAAATCTCTCAGATCTGGAGTATGCCGTTTTTACTAGAGGAGGCAGGTGTCTGCCTAGCAGAACCAAACAACGATAAATTTAATTTTGAAAGTGGATACATAGTACCTCCTTCAAACCACAAGGGATTTGTTTCTGGGATGAGAGAATCTACCTTTTTTCCCCCCTCTCTCAGCCGAGGAGGATGTTAATTCATTGACAGAATGAGGTATGATTCCAGCAGTGACAGGTGTAGGCATAAGCAGGTGCTGCCTTGCGATACTGTCATGAAATTTATGTCTCTCATCTCATAGTGAGGGCCTCGTCTATACCAGCTGCTGCAACCTTGTGAGGGGAAAGCTAAGAGGTTTTAATTAGGAGTAAGAGTGTCATTAATTACACATTCGTTCACACTCACTTCACTGTCTGAGAACTGAGAACTTCCTCCCACATTCGGACTCCTCCCTCCCTCTCGCCTGCCATGTCAGTGCTTTACCGATTTAAGTACCCTAGAATTTACTCCGCTGCCTTTAGGGGGAAAGGAAAGCAAATTTGTTAATTTGATGAATCACACTCCTCTAACTCCCTTCATGCCATCCCCTCCGCCCCAGTCTCCCGGATCGTTCAGCACACTTTTCATCTTTGATCTAGGACCCCCATGGGGAGTGATGTTTGAGGAGGCAGAACCCCTGACAGCTCTTTCAGACGACCAGGCTTTAACTGAGATGGGGGCGTTTGTGGCAGATTAGTCCCTTAAACGGCTCATGGAACAATGAGCAGAGAAATTTCTCATGGAAAGCACCTAGGTTCATTACTCTAACTAATTTAATTTTTCCCTTTGTACAAATGGGATGATGAGGTCATAACTCAATGAGCAAACCTGAGACAGAGGCTGTTGCTGCCGACAATGTGATAAAGACATGTAATATGCTTAAGTTCCTCAGATTTATCCTTCAAGGAGAGGAGACTTTAATCTTCCCATATAATATAATATAGCATGGCTTTATTAATATTCAGTTATAGGTATAATATAGCTTTGCTATATTATTAATGCTCATTCATAGTCTATCTGCAAGGCAATAGAGGCAACTGTTGCTATAGTACAGCAATCAGCAGGAGCAGACAGGTGATTCCAATCCTCTATTGTAAATTAGGCTTGTAATATTACTGGTAGTTAACCCTGTTATCTCACAGCAAGAAAGCCCCGAGTTCAAATCCACCAGCTAACTAGATCCTGCTTGTCCTACCTGTGTGGCTCTCTATTATATTGTATAGTTTCCAAAAATAAAAATACATTAGTAAGATGAAATACTGACTGAGACCACAAATCTGCCCAATGACTACTTGTTCTTTTGATAGTTAAACTTGCTGTTGAAAGAATGTTGCAATACGCTATTCAATTTCTGGATTTTACTTGTAGTGGATATTTTGACCCAAGTAAGTAACTTCTTCAACCTCCGCTAACAATATAGTTGCTCAAAACATTGTTAAAGATGTCTAAATTGAGGTAAAAATAACAATGTTGATGCTCCTGAATTGTTATAATGCATTTGCCTAAACCTGGCCTCCATATACAGTAGATGGGAAGTTACAGGTGGTGAAAAGGATCACACTTGATCCGTAACCTATTCAGATCAATCCACCGATTTCCGGTGATCCAAAGATTGATGGAAAATGTATAAACATGGTGTGGCCCATACTACATACCACCGCTAATTCCCTGTGCAGAGTCTCAGTGGAAAAAAGGCAGCGTACTGTGCCATGTAGACCCACTATACTGTACAAATAAGAAGACAATACAACATTTTCAAATATATATTTTTTGTGGACCTACACACAGAAACGGGTTGTAAAGTGTAAATATGAGATGCTGCATTGTCTTTTCTTGGTTCCTTCTCACTCCGTCTTCTCTTAAGCAGATATCACATGGAGGCTGCATGTGACATCACTCAGTAGCTTCACAGTAGTAACGGTACAGCCTGCTCTGCTCTATTGCTGTAAACCTAGACTCCAAAGAAGATAAAGTTCATAATGCAAGCTCACCATTTGTTGTTTATCTGACTCGCACATCTGCTTAATGAATAGTGTGTGTGTTTAGTGTTCGACGATATTGTATCTCGTACAAAAATTATCACAAAAAAGTCTTCTACAGCGACTTCTTTATATTCACCAAAAGATCATTTGTTTTGTGTTTTGTGAAATTGATGTCTCTGCATGGGTGTTAAAAATACTGTTTTTTTCATTTTACATTGAGCTGTACTGAGAATTTAAAAGAACTTTCTAAATAAAAAGAGAGTTCAGCTTTAGGACCAACAGCTTCTACTATTATTACTTCTACTATTATTATTTTGAATTGTAGCCCTGTAGCACAAAGGCCTAGTGAAAAAATAGAGGATGTGACACAATATTTAGTTTCGGAGAATCATTCTGATTTGTATTGATGATGCTAAAGTGCACTGTTTGAGTCATGTCTAGCTGAGGAGTGGAAAAGTTATATAATGAATGTTTTTTTTTTTCTCGTTTTGGTTGGTCCAAAAAAACTGATCCAATCCGTGACAAAAATCACCAATCTGATACGTACCGTGGGATCTGTGATCCCTAACACCACTAGAAGTTATATACAGCTGTAATGTTAAATATAGTTTACTGATCATTTTCACACTACAGCAGTACAATTTTGCTTATAAAACCTGTTCATCTACAGATGGGTGCAGATGATTGGTTCTTTTGAAATGCTGTTTAAGACACTCAAACCCTCCATTGACACTGTTCTTCCTTTTTTTAAGAGCCACAGTTTGTGGTCACTCAGTACAGTGAAAAGAGAATTCCTTTTACTCATGGGGAAATGATCTTGATCTAGTCTTTCAGCCGTGTTCTGCGTAAATGGCTGCCAAAACTATGTTTGAGCCCCTGCCAGGGCTCTTACCGTATGGTTGACTTCCTTACAGAGATCCAGAAAACTAACAGTATAGATGCAAACAAATAAACCCAAAGCTCCATTTTCCACATGGGCTGTCAAACACTATTAAAAATGATCAAGTCCGCAGCAGCTTGCACATGACCTTGGCATTCTCATCTTCTTGGCCTTCTGCATGTGAAATCATCTTTGTGAACGGAGTAAAGTCAGTCTGTGATGCTGCAAGAAAAGATTGGATCACCAAAAAGCATATCAATGCCTGATCGCTTTGAATGTTGTAGCAAAGTTAGTCCAGAGTTATAAGAAATTAGTATTAGCTTCACATAAGCACATCAAAAACAAAATAAATATCTCTCACTGTGTCTTAAGTGATCAAGGGCATGAGAAGACCTGCCAATGTTTTACTATAAAATAAAATCTTAGAGCCAAATGGTAATTCGAGTGTTTCAATTGTAAACACCTTTAAATAAATTGGAAACAACTATATAAATTGAATTTTCTACCTTTTTTCATGGCAGCTAGGGTTTTGAAGAAAAAAAAAGATAATGTAGGAGTTGCAATCATTACCTAAGAAAGGACAGGAAAACGTAAAGCATTAAAACTAATAATTGAACCCTAAAACCACTGAGAAAAAGTAAAAACGGTTAAAAGATGTAACTTGCAGGCAAAATTACAGGCCTGCATCTAAAATTCATCCCATTTTTCTACTTTTGCTGCAGCATTGCAATGCTGTTCTCTGAGATATGTGACATTGCCTGCTAACACGATGTTATTTTGTTTGTTCAGTCAGGTTATTAAGTCTGTAAGTACTTTCCAGGCTGACATCCCCATGTGCTGCACTGCTCCTTTGTGTATGTGTCCGCAGCTATAGGCTTGAAAATGTTGCTGCGCATATACACTAACACTGACTGTAGGGTTGCCGCGGACAGTCAAGGTACCCTTCCAATCAGTTATTTCTTGACTTAATGCCTATTTATTAGAATACATGTGACCAATGTACATGTTTCATTTTGTCCTTGCAGACAAGAGACTACTGCTGTTATATTTCAAACCCAGTACTCCCCTGGAAAGTATTGATTTGCATTAAATATACCTTGTTTTGTCCCATGTTTGTATGGTTTTCATAAATTGGCCTTTTAGAAATTTGCATTTGACATTTTACGATTTTGTTTTCTATTTTAACAACAAAGCATAGCAGGCGTTGTTATGCTTTAGTAGAGGGAGCGCCTGCTGTAAATGTAAGGAAATGTCTCTTTAACTTTAGATATTTAGTTAGTATGTCATATTTTGAAAGTTTAACTTAAAATCAAAGTGAATACTCTTTCCAATAAAGTCTAAAGTTGGCACTGTTGACATTTGATCAGTAAATACATTTATGTTGCCAGTTATATTAGTAAACTGTGCATCCAGGGGTATTCTAAGTTAACTCTGTTCAGTCTTGGAGTGCTGAGATAAACAAATGTAAAAATGCATGAGCAGGAGTACCTTACTGTAAACTACTTTAACTACGTAAAATTGAATTGACGGTTTATTTGCCAACATCGCAGTAGAAACCATCTTCAATTTTCTAGATCCATGATACAAACTGATACAATCACAATCCTTAGTTAATGGGTGACAGATAATTATGCTGTGGTAAATTAGGACTACAAGAGGATGGGGGCTGCAAGGGCACTGAAATATGGAGGCCAACCAAAACTTGTACATAGAAAATGGCAGTAGCCCTGAAATGGATCCCTGGGGAATACCATGCTGTACATGAGTGGGGCAGATAAACAGAACACTGTTACTGAATCTGTCAAGGGACATGACAAACCATTTGTTTTCCTATTTCTTGGTGAATTTAATTGTATGCCATGTCTGTCAAGCCCTCTATTGACTGTCAGAGAGACAGCTGTTTCTCAAGGTCAGCAGGTATGAATTCCATGTGTCTTGCTTTTCCTTGTGGGATGTGTATACAGTATATTTATCCAGCGAGGTCAAAGTGGTGACAGAAGTGCTTCAGATTAATTCAGGGAGCTTTAGTGATTCTATGAATTTTTTCAAATTTCATCTTCATCTCCGTAAACTCATCTCTATTTTCTTGGACTACTTAAAATTACCATAATTTAAAACAGCAATTCACATCCCAATCCATGTCAACCCAGTGCTTTTTAAGTGACATGAACATGATGGCTCTTGAACCATCTTTTCTCATGTCTTTCTTAAAATCCAAAGAAATCATTCAAAGAGATCAATAATTAACTTCCATAAAAGCACCATACAGCTTATTGTTTTCAAATGTTTTACATGTATGGAGGCAGCTAGAGCTAAGTGACCTTCCTTGTCTCGTTGGACCACTGCAATCTGGCATATAATCAGACTGCTAAGTGGTTGAACATAATGTGGGTAAATTTATCCTTTGGGATGATTGCCTTGAAGATGTCTTCATTGAATTTGTCTTTTTTTTAAGGAAAGCAATAATATTGTTAATAATTTGCAGATATGGCCACGAGAAACCTTTTGCATTATATTCAGTTAAAATACATTTTTAAATGTTGTGTCATGTGAAACTATTTTTAGTTAAGGGATAACAGCCAAAAACCTTTCATTTAAATCTGGCCTTTAAAATTAAAAAGCAAAGCCATGTAAGTATACAACTTAACTTAAAAATCCCAAATCCATGCCTAGTATGATACAGCCAACAGAATATATTTTGCCAGTACAGCATCCTGAAGCAAATTCAAACCGATAACAAACAATTGCTTGTTAGATTTGCTGTCATTTTTGTTCAAGTTCGCAAAATGGTAAAAGCATTGGCATATTAAAGCCAGTTTTACATTTCAACATTCAGTACTTCTCACAGTTTTGTTTAAAATCTCAAATCTGATAACTTTAGATTGGATTTATCGTACATTAAAAATGTACAATCCACAGCAGCCACCGAATCAAGACATTAGCATACTCTGGCTCTTTCATCGACAATTCTCACTGTAATTTGTCGTTTTGGTCCTGATCCTCTTAATTAACCACTGTTCTTATGCTTCAAATTAAAACCTTTCCTAGAGTCCCCTGCCTCATTGTTCTTTGTTTTGTCTCACCCCATTTTTTTCTTCTGAGCCTCTTTGTATCTGCACCAGCTGCCCAATACTAGCTCTCAGCAGGACACAGACAGCACATTGATCAGAGCGATGCCATGCACAACTATGTAAGACCTCAATTTTTTCTTCTTTCTTTCACCCAGGTAAAGGGATGACTCTAAGATTGTGCCTGTGAGAATTCACTTCACTGGACTCTGAAGTGCAGTTGCCTACAATTGCTTTGTTGCAATAACGTATCTTTTCCAGCAATCAAAAAAATTGAATGCACCCTCAGTGTTTTTTTTAGACAGTAAACACCTGCTGATGTACTTAATTGGAAAATTAAAAGGAAAACGAGTGAGCAGCAGCATGGTTTGAAAGGAGTAATATTTTGGATGGCGCCTGTTTAACAATAAAGTGCCTAATTGTCTGCAAATATCTGTGCACATCAGCTCTGCACCCCAACCAATCTATTTTTTACCATATTGCTTTATGTTCACAGCACCAGAGTCTTCACAGTTTGTGACTGTTTTGGAAGTCAATTTGTTTGAAAAATATAACTTTGGCTCACACAGAAATCCACAGCAATCGTCAGTGTGCATGTTTTCCTTTGTACACCTACAAGTAAACAGATTTTTCTCGAAGGGATGATTCCATTATTGTACTGCCTGAGATTTCTCTTCCAGCCCACTATTGAGGAGCAGAATCTCAAAAGGCAGATGTTTGGCAGGCTTTAAAGAAATCTAGCCTTTGTCTCACTATAACATTTTCAGTATAGCCTAACTATAATTGAGGGCAAAGGCTTTGTGATGAGGTTTTGTAATCTTGTAGGTTGTTCTTGGCGGTCAACCTTGTGTTGTGATATTTATTTTAAGAACATATGTTTGACCAATTTGTGTTTATTCTATAGGTCAGCTGATGAGAGACAGAAAACAAAGTGTGGAGATGACATAGAGCAAGGTTTTTGACAAGGTTTTCAAATAGTTATGTTTGTTTATTTTCACTCTGATTTTGTGGATGCTTAATGATACATACCATTTTGAAATCACATATGGATTTTTTTTTTAAATTTCAAGTCAGGTTTCCAAAGGCTTTAAGGCTTCTCTTGCTATAAATTGTTGGATTGACATCTGGTATTTTTATGATAAATATTGACTATACTCATGTCTTACCTGACACTCTTCCATAAACGATTGATTACCCAATTTTCTGACCATAAATCAATGTTCCAGGTCCAGTTTGGTTTGAGGTGACAAGTCAATCTTTGTAACTGGTCAGCAAGATGTACATACAAGTAAATACAACCGCAATATGAAGGTGATAATGTATGCTCATTTTGTTGCGTGTGTTTGTCTAGTTTTTGTTGCGCTGACAATTTGTTGATTAATTCTTGTTTACCTTGCCGAACTGGTTATTAATTTCATTTTGATTATGCATCATTACCATCGGTTTAATAACTCAGTAGCATGCAGCAAGATAAACAAATTACAATTGGAAATTAGATACAATCAGTAAATCAACTTAGTATGTCCATCAGTCACTCTTGACTGTTTTTTAATACAGCCAAAGCTTAAAAATGTTTTAATCACTATGTCAAATTAGCATATGTACATAACTGTTCACCAATGTTGACCAACTGTTGTTTGTGTATTTCCCCTTGGCAAATTTTGTGTTATTTAGTTCCATGTTCATAGACTTCTATCGACTGAAATGTCTTTATTCTTGGTTCAAAACTCACTAAACTCACTCAATGAATATGAAGCACAGATACTTTAAGGTCAAATTTAATGCCTACAACATTCCCTTGGACATTTGGTACTGGGAATTTATAGTTGACTCAAGTAATCCTGTTTCTAGCAAGTCATTATGTCAAGCATATATTCTCGAGAAGCCCGTGGATACAAATCACAGCCCATATAAAAGAAAGTACATTTCAACTACAAGTGTAGCCCGTATATCTCTCCTTGTGGTGATCTTATATGACAATAAAATATGCCACTCTTACGGTGATTAATATCCTTGGCAGTGCTGTATAGAAAGCAAATGCTACTAGGATGTAGAAAAAAAAAATACTGCTAATACTGCCAATCAGAGCAATCACATTTACAGAGCTGAGGGTAGCTCTGTTTGCTGCAGCACACAGGGTGCAAGAAAGTTGGACATGGGCTTTTTTGGGACCACTTCACATACTACATGGTTGTAAGTCCCATTTGCTTTCCATTGAAAAGTGAATGCTGTGAACTGCTCTTAATCATATGCTTAATCAATGAGTTATCTTGTGCCCTTGTAACAATTTGTATTGCTTTATCTTAACATGTTTTGCATTTTAGTCACAATTGTATCGTTACTTCACGTTCATCTCAATAATATCTTTTGCCATGCAATTGTTAGAGATTATTGTCACTAAGCACAGCCATTGAACCTGTCAGGACTATAAAATACCAACTTTCTTGGCGAGATAAGTTACTAGACCTAGACCATTACAAAAAGAAGTTGCAAACAGAGTGATGAAAACAGTATTATTACGTTTGGTACAGTTTAATAAGTTAAGAAGTCTAATTTAATGTATAGTGTTGCTCTTTAACCCTTTACAATGGGAACGTGGGCCTTGTTCGGAATTATTTTCTTTTGGTAATTCAATTTTTCAATAATAGCTGGTGTGAGAACAGATTGATGAGGGAAGCACATTTGCAATAAGAAGTTGAGTTTTGGTCACTTGGGCTAACCTTAACCCTAAGTATTGATGCTCTGGAACTTTTTGAATCACACACGTTTTAAGTGATGCTATTTCTGATGCTTTTACAAAGGGTGATAATGCAAGTACCACAGCTATTTCGGAAAACAGATCTACAATCATAATTTCAACCCAAAGCTCGACATGAGCAGGAGAGCAGTGCTGGTTCAGCAACCTAGAGAAGTACTGTAGTGAAGAGAGGGAGCATTAGTGAGAACAAAGGGTTAAATCAAAGAAATAAAGTGCTATTGCCCAAAGACTGATGCTTTTACATCCTGAATAGAACAAAACAAGAGTTACTAAGTAAAGGGAAAGCAGGGTCTCATTATTCCTGCATGAGCCAATATTTCTAAGAAATGATTCTCATTAGTCCTTTAACATTGAAACTGATCAGTAAACACGAAAGGAATAGATCGTGTCATACATTTCCCTATATTTCTGTATTGTATGTACATACATGCACACACACACTTATAGACATGGCTAGGGCATGTCATAAGAACTTCTTGCAGTGCCTTTGAGTCATTATGCACCCCAAAACCATTTGTATTCTTGTTATCATTATATTATTATCATATAGTCTTACCAAGAAAGTTAAAGTATGATGCTACAGGAAACACTGACGGATGATGTCATGCAACAGTGGTCCTGAAATGGACCAATAATAATTAGATGTAAATTGACTATTGTTCAGTCCATTGGTCGCCATAAAGTATTTCTCAACAAGGAGACAATGATATTGACTGAGATTGAAGTGGTCTGTATGCAACCACAAACTGAATTCAGACCTCTGCACGAGCCTCCTCCAATTTAAAAAAAACAAAATCACTAAAACCCTGCAAATCCCTTAGCATAGACAGCCGGAACATGCCTTACTTTCTTACTTCTATTACTACCAAGGAATCTTATCACTGACAACAAAATTACCAAAATGCCTATGCAAGAAATTAGCTTGAGTAGGTGCAGAAAACTGGCTCCCATAACATCAGGGACTCTACCCAAGCAGCTGAAGGACTATTTGCACTCCCACTATCAGGAGGCTATGCAGCATTAGGGCACTAGGCTCATATAACAGATTCTTACCTGAATATGTGTGCCTGATCTATAAATAAACATCTCACTGAACAATTCCACACCTCATTTAAAGCTTGCTGCTATTTTATAATGAGTACATTATAATGTTCCTATCATATTATTAAGACAAAACTTTGTATATCCAGCCACCTTTTAGTTGTATAAATACTGACTCATTTGCAAACACAGAGTGGTCAATTTTAGCAGCAGCCATATTGGTTATTTGAGTTTATTCCTCAGTGAAGAGACAGGCCTGCATAGCCCCTACATCCCACTTCCACAGAGTCGCAGCGGGCCTTCCAACCCCATACTTAGCTCTTTTCCTCTCCTGAGCCTCCTCCATCCGGTTTTCCCATGGGACGGTCAGCTCGATCAAGATCACTTGCTTGGACCCCCCAGACATCAGGACCATGTCAAGCCTCTATGATGTCCGGGAACCTCAGCTGTCTCTCTATAGGTCAACCAAGAGCCGTCGGTGGGGCTTGGAAGGACATCATACACAACCTGAAGAAGTGAGCCTCCTCCTCCTCGGCACACACTTCCTGCTGTATAAAACTCATTATATTTGGCCCTAACCATTTTAGATAATGGAACGCCCATCCATGGCTTGGTCAGATGGACATCAGTTGAACAGGAAAGGGACCAAACACATCTAACGAGATTTTATCATTTTCCCCAGTCTAGAGACAAAACTTCATAGATTGTCTTTGTCCCTCCTCGATAAAATAAATACATTAAGATTCACACAGGTATTTTCCTCTCCGTAATAATTTGCCTTCTTTTTCGTATTTTTATTATTGACTCTTTTTTTTTTCTTGCCAAAAAAGTAACGGTATTTGCTCAGCTGTGTGTTTGGAGTCAACACCAAATTGCAAGCACCTGATTGTGAGATTGTACCTGCGTACAGGGCCATGCTGGCAGTGGTGTATTTAAAAGCACAGGCATGGAGCAGCATCATCTGCTGTGAAAAACAAGATCAAATAACAGATTTGGATTTGCCAAAGTCATTAATTTCACATGCTGGCAGTGAAAGACCGTGTGGCCAGTGAATGAGGGATGTTTTCAATCACATATTTAAACTCATATTCAATCATCACAATTGCCTTTTTGGGACCACACTTATGAACTGTTTTTAGAACCCAAACAGAAAGTTGCAAATTTTTGTATTTGACAAACAACAGAAAAAAAATATTCCTCCACAATGAAACATCTTTCATTAACTTCTACTATGGGCTGGCAGAAAAATATGTGATTCTCATGTATCTTTCTTCTATTGTGCTAGATAAACTCACACTGCATTAGTCCCCCTGGATTGCAAAGAATGAAAGCAAGAATAAAGTAAGAGCAAGAATGAAGTGAGTTCAAGCATTTCACTGATCTTCATTTTGCCCTGACCTCTGTTCAATCCTGGCAACACTGTTGATACAGCAGTGTATCTCCGAAAGATCCAAATGTGAAACAGTGAAATATACTAATGAATATTGCAGACTTGGGACCGACTGGTAGGACTAAGGATAATTTGGAGATTTCCATGAGGTTACATTTATTCAGCAGTTGGCATTTGAATAGCTCTGGAGTTATGTTTGTGCTGGTGTGAAGTACTTGTGTTATTTGTGGTCCCCCCAACCTTTTGTATTGAACTCAGTAGCACCAAAACGTTGGATTGTAAATGAGGACATAGATGACTACTGTGACCACATTAGTTGCAGTTAATCCTCTAATAGCCTCCACATAAGATCTTTAATGAATTTGGTCTGTCTTATAGAAGTATGGCCTCTTCTCAGCCAGATTGATACATTAGGCAAAGTACAAGTTTTGAACTAGTTTTCACAGATAGTTGATGTTGTCTAGTTCTTGTAGTTATCCATTCTAGCAGTCTATTGTTCTTCTCATCTCACCAATGAAGTGTTCCTCCCATCGATTGGATACATGGCATGTCTTCAAGAAGTACCAGCAGAGATCTTAAGGTGTTGAATTGTTTGTGGTGGCTCCCTGGGACTGCAAGACATTACAAGGGTGTCCTACTGGGATGTTCATGGTGCCCCATAATGAATAAGAGTTTGCCCTGGTTTTAAGGTCTATGTTTTTTTATCAACCACTCATTGTAGCTTTTGAAGCACTCTACCCTTCTTGTCAGGAGGCTTTCTTCCTGTACTTTGCCTTAATTTTAAATAGTAAAAATATATTTATTTTGTACATAGTTATGTTTACTGTGTGGTAGTCCTGTTTCATTCAGATATTGTTCCCCAATATTCATTCTAATACAATTTACCATCTTAATAAGAGCCTAAATTGAATTATGGACATTTACCAGTGAACCAAAAAACAAAATGAAACCTATTCGTGAGGTGAAAATGATGTTGGCTTTTGGTCTGACAAGATCTTTAGTGCCTCAGATCAAGAAGGGATAAATGTGAATGTGTTATGTTGAACACTTAGGCTTGATAGTGGAGATTGCAGTCAACAAATCAATCATCCAGCAGTTAATCACTATGTTGATCATGAGACCAAATCACCTTATCAATTTAATTACACTGTACAGTGCAGGTCCCAGTCATACAGTGCTGTACAACAAGACTCAACATTAGTCCACAATGAACATGCACTTGGTAACAGTAGCAAAGAACAATTTTATTTCATCAGTCAGAAACCAGACAGTTGGTGAACAGCCTGCCTTGGACCGGATGGGCTAAGGAAGTGGGGTAGAGACACAGACAGAAAGAGAAAAATGCACAAAGACATACAGACAGGCAGACAGCACCCTGTCCTCAGCAACGATACAAACCTGCAAGATGAAAGCTATTTTCCAAAGACGATGCAATGAAAGGAGGTAGTTTTAGTTAAAAAGCAGTATAACAAAGATCTGGTCCAAGCCTGAGCCAGCCCTAACTAAAAGTTTGATCTAAAAAAAAAAGTTTTAAGCCATCACTTAAATGTAGAAAGGATGATTCAATTCTGGAACCCAACTGATAGAGGATTCCACAGGAGAGGGCCTGATAATTGTCTTTACCTCCCACCTCTTGGATATTAAATGTGCCACAAGCAGGCCTACATTCTGTATGTAAATGGTTTTAGAGGTATAATAGGGCACTATAAGCTTTTTCAGACATGATGACACATGGTCCTTTAGAGCTTTGTAGGTTAGAAGAAGGACTCTAAATGATACTATAGATTTTATATTTACCTAGTGCTGAGTGGCTTATATTAAATAAATATGATCCCTTTTGAGTTATTGTTAAGAAAGTGCAGCTTTATTTAGGGCCATTCAAGGTTAGACACAGCCTGATTTGAAAAGTTTCAGGACAAAAGTTTTGGTTTTAGAGCAACAGGCTGTTTGCAAATTTGAGCCAACCAAGGGTCTATGTCTGTATTCATGCAGCACCAAGAGCCCTGTCTGATGGTGGTATTTTAGCCTGTGTTGGCGGTGTGTGGATGGCCAGCAATTACCCAACAATGAATCACTGCTTTGGTCACAGTAGTTTGATTGCTCAGTTTTGCTCAGCTAGTTTATGAATATTCTTTTCCACCCCAGGCAACCTGTTGGTAGTTCAGGAGGTCTCAGCAGCATGTAGGTTGCGTGTCTCTGCTTTACTATGCTGTTTGTTTGTCTTAGAGATTGTTTTGATCAATATTTTAATATAAGAGCATGGTTGGGTTTGTTTTCTGCTCCCGTGTTTTAGGTTACAATTATCAACAATAACCCGAGAATGGAAAAAAAAAAAAAAATTAGAGGATGATGTTGTGATCCATTTGTGTTTCAATCAGAACACATTTAAATAAATTAATAAGAGGGGACACTTTGTAAATTACATGGAATTATGTGACTATTTAATTCCCTATACTTTTCTTCCTTATACTCTAATTTATGTGGTTTGCAATTCCATACAAAGAATGGAAGGATTAATTAGCAGCAAAAAGTTGATAGCTCTCCATGTTTCCCTCACTGTCAAAGAACGCCATCTGCACTGCCGTCCTGATTAATGAGCAGGTGGGGTAGGAAACATTTTCATCATGGTGTGCATTGAGGCAAACAAAAAGTGAATTTACTCTGTACCAAATACCAAAACAACATCAAGACTTATATATATATATATAGACTACATATGACATTTTATTCCACATTGCAAACATTCAATTACGTAATTGCCTTTTCAAGTTACAGCAGTGATTTTCAAACATACAAAAATCTTTTCAACTCTATTATACGACACTAACCACAAAAATGTGTTTTTGTTTATTTTTCAAATTGCTTAAAAGTAACGTCAAATTTACATTAGAAACGATCTGAAAATGATCTGAACCTTTCCCTTGCTTATAAATTTGAGTTCTGATTTCTAGCCATTTCTGCCTGGTTCATGAAAAAGAGACAGACGGGGAGAAAGCCAAGATAGTGATCATGGGTGATATCCTGGAGGGGATAAACTCGGGGCTTCACTCATGATGAATAAGATTGAATTTTTGGAAACAGGGGCCTTTTCCAATTTTGCAAAATAGAGCAGTTTTGTCATACTTGAATGTGGTTTGGAATCTCCTAGAATTTTGCTACATACAGTTCATAGGATATCGAGGCTACTTAAAAAACAATGCTCACAATCCTTTCAGCAAACAATTATCTCTCTTACATACAATCGACAGTATTGTATTGTTTGCAAAGTTGTTGTACTTGAATAAAAAAAGTATCAATTGTAAATTATTTTTAGGTTGGTTAATTGTTCCAGCAGTCAATTAATCCAGGTTAACAGAGTATGATATTTAGAGGAAGCTTGTTCATGCTAAGGTGGGCTGTTGAGTTGCTCTTTAAGACAGGCTGCCAGCTGTGTTAGGATAAGAGCATTCAAGCACAAGCACACAATGCTCACTGCTATAGATCTAAGTTTGCAACTACACTGTCACTATTGGCAACAAGGAAGTGAGTAGCTTTTATCAGTGTATAGGTATGACATTTTCAATTGCACAAATGTATATTCAAATTGATACAGATTTGCACTTGTTGATCGATGATCACAAGTAGGGTAGCTTAAAATACATGACTTAATATGACTTAACAGACATCTCTACAACTTTGAATATAGATAATGTGCAGTGCTCAACAAAGTCAGGAGTAAGATTAACCATTTATCCATATTTAACATTTGGACCAACAGCCAGGGTCCTTGGTAACCCAAAAAATACACTAGTGTAAGACACAATGATCTTAGCATGAAGTTAAATGATATCTACTCAAACATTTCAATTAATTTCAACAACTAATTAGTATAATATAGAAAATAAACTGGTATATAAACTGTGCCAAATCCAGTGGTGATTCTAGAGTCTGTTGGGGCCCCAGGCAAGAAATAATTGGGGACCCTATAACTCGCAGTTATCCCCATTATGTTTGCCATTGTCCCAACGATTACTCCTCTTCCTTGTTTTCCTGTTTCTGTTTTCTCTCCTATAGACGCATAATTTATCTTAATTTTTCGTGGATGACTTTCATTGACAAACTTTGGTTTTCACAGTAATAATGCATGCAACGAGAGTGAGTTCTGTCAGATGGGGCCTTTAAGATTAAGATTAAGATTAACTTTATTGATCCCGCAAGGGGAAATTCTGTTTTTACACTCTGTAAGACATGCAACACACACATAGGCTGAAATATACACACATGCACAAACAGGATCCTATGGACATGCACTAATGGAGGGATGTCAGGGTGACGGAGCCGCCCCCGGCAGGCGCTCCTGAGCTGGTGGTGGGTGGGGGGTTTGGTGCCTTGCTCAAGGGCACCTCTCCAGCTACCAGACCAACTTCCATATTTGGTCCGCACCGGGACTTGAACCGGCGACCCTCCGGTTCCCAACCCAAGTCCCTACAGACTACTGCTACTGCCGCCCAACTTTCCTTCTATCATTGCAAAGTCTGCACATTTTGGGTGACTGCTGTGGTTTAAAGTTTGTGAGCCATCAGGGCCCCCCTAGTGGTCTGGGGCCCCAAGCAGTTGCCTACCTTGCCTGTTGACAAGCAGCGCCACTGGCCAAATCTACTCATACTGTATGATCATTTTAATTAGGAAACATGGAAAACATGAGTTCAGGTTTCATCTCTCTAAATCTGCATAGGCTCATTTGATGCTTTGACTGATGTCCCCCAGGATCCCGATACTTTGACAATTTTTACCTAAACCAGAAACATAAAAGCCATTTGAAGCCACTAAGGATTGGGGGGAATTCAATCTAAAACTCTTGGGTTTCTAGATTCCCCAGTTAAAAGGAAAAAGGTAAAGAGGCGGAGCTGATTTGGGCTGTAACACACAACATGATACAAGAATTGGATTTAGGGAACAGCAACAGCAGTAGAGGCTACTGCTATCCTTAATTTATAAAAGTCTTAACCTCTCATTGCTCTCTTCTATAATATTCTCTGTTGACATCACAGCTTAGGCTCTGTTTTCACTTTGCACATGAGCCACTCATGTCGCAAACCACATATTTTTCAAGGTCAAATGATTAAGTTATGTAAATTCCCTTCTAAACTGAACACCTCCTTTACAGTTAACAGAATCACTGCAGTGCATGCCCAGCTGGAAATGGAATATATGATCCCTAAATTAACTAAACACAGTTGCTCTCCATTAATATATACAAATAAAGCCTTCCAAATTGATACAGCGCAGGTGTTTGTTAGCCAGGAAGGCTTCATGCAATAAGTTAGGGGCTTGGTTTTTAATTACCTTAGGGATTTACTCATTTACATTCTGCCTCTAAAAGTCTCACGTTGACACAAGAAAATGTGTATTTATGTGTAACTGTGTATGAGCACATGTCTAAGTGTATTGTATGTGCTGCAAAAGTGGGTTGATGAGGGTGTGGGGGAAGAATCAATAGAGACTTAATGGGAAACAGGATGTCCTCCGGTAAAATTCAGGCGAAAGTACGGCATGAAATTCGATCTGTGGGATTATTTTATGCAGGTTGAATGGAGGAAGAAGAAAAAAATGTAGTGATAGGCACTTCATCTTGGCCCTCATGTACACTTCTATTCTTGAAGGTCGGAGAGCTTGTTATAGTAGTCAAACATTGGACGTCCAACAGTGCTGCGTTCTCATTTATCTCTTCTTCTCATCTCAGGCAAACGTTTGAAAGGGTCTGAATATACTGACATACTGTATATCAAAAGTCCTCATGTCCTCTGATGTAGAACTTCACGAGGTAAGAAGTATGGAAACCACAGTTGCTCATCCTTTATTTATAGTAATGATCGGTCAAACAGTTCAAACTAAAATCATCTATCCTCAAGATTTCTATCAATGCAGCTACATAATTAAATGGTATACAGCGGAGCAAGGGCAAAAGTTTTCAAACTTAGAGGATACTTTAAAATAACAGTCTATGTTTGATAGCTGAAACCAACCCAGTGTTCTGCAAAATACATTCATATATTTAACCCTAACAATTTTTTAGTGAAGTTACTTCATTGAATTGATTGTGGATTAATCATTCTAGCTGTTGATTTCTTTAAAAAATTAATAAAATAAATGTATACTTTGTTAATCCAAAGGGGGAATTCTGGTTTACACTCTGTTATTGAGAGATGCTTACAGTACACACACACGCAATCAATGGACAGATGTCGGAGTGGGGTGCTACACAGGGAGCGCGCCAGAGCTGATTGGGGTTCAGTGCCTTGTTTAAGGGCACCTAGGCAGTACTCAGGAAGTGACCTGGCACCTCTCCAGCAACCAGACCAACTTACATACTTTGGTCCGCACCAGGACTTAAATTGGGGGGTCGTCGGTTCAAGTCCCAACCCAAGTCCAGACTGAGCTAATGCCGCCCCAAATTTCCAATACACAGTTTATCTGATTTATCTGAAAATAATACCAATGGCTTTATGCTACAAAATGCAAAAGAGACTTTCAGAAACAGGATTGATAATCCCCACATAGATACATTAATGCCTGTAACTGCTTCTACGGGGTAGGTGACAAACATTCATGTTGCCCAAACAGCCTTTTCTTACATTTTCCACAACAACGATTCACGTTGAGCAAAACATTTGACCGTTTGAAAATAAACTAGATTATTCAAATCAAAACACTACCTTCACTTGTACAAGACAAGGTCAAGAAAGAGATAAAAGGTAGGACTTTGTCCACAGGGGGCGCCAGTAACGACAGTTGGGTCATACCAAAGTACTTGGTTTTATTTAGGCACCAAATTCATTTATTAGTAAAAAGATCAGAGTTTGGGTTAAAATAAATACTAACAGTATGCCTGTTATGCAACTTTCTCAGCATTTATGACATACAGTAGTTGATGTATCTACATTATGTATTATAAACCTTAAAATAATAAAACTTCTATAAAGAGGTCAATGTTGACTGTTTATTTTACACTGGCTGCTTTTCATCTGTTTTTTTTTTTTTTTTACCCCAATGTCTCATTGTTTCCTAAGATAATAACACCAGTGCTGCAAAGAGACAAAGAGTACTTACTGAATACACAGAGTAACATTAAGTCATGACTTTAGGATGCCACCACACTCTATTTAACAGTTTTAGCAAAGCAAGACACATTTTAACAAAATCCTCCTTCTATTTCTCACCAGAAACTTTAACTTCACTCCACCAAAACCCTGTCATGAAATTATGTTCAGTTGCACATTGAAGATACTTTACATGCCATATTTTGCTCATTATACTATGTTGTTTTGTGCATAAACAAATACAATATTAATAAGGATATCGCTTTGAATGGGATAACAATGAATTTTAATTTGTGTAAACCAACAGCTCCTCTAGAAAAGTTGCACAGTTTTGATATTCAAGCAGGATATTCAGAAAATGTTGATCTCAGAGCTTTCATATTCCTAGAGCACGCGATTAACATGCAGTACTTCACACGTATCATTTCCGAGTCACATTTTAATTGCTCTCCATTAATTGCGTATTCTGAGTGAACGGTACATTTGCATAGATTTCACATGCAAGTGTGACCCACTGTTATGTAGCACGGGTGCAAAGGTTTTCTACTTGCTGATAGGATGTGAATACTGTATGCCGTTTAAGCCAGCTCCAGCAGATCTCTCCACTGTGGACTGACTGCCTTCAGTGTGTGCCAAGGCCAGGCTGAGTTAAAGTTCACGGTTATTATAATATTAAGTTTGGTGTTAGTTTGAACTTAAACAAGAAGCTTTTTTTTGGTTTCCAAAATTACAAGACAGCATGATTTGTGGAAAGATTCCCTTTATAAACAAACAAATGTATTCTTTTGGATTTCAGTTCAGTTACAGCTTAGGAAGTTCCTCCTTCAAAATTACAAAGACCCATTTAACATTAGAAATGTTTAACTTTATGCCTTGAATTAAATAATTTTTTAAATAATGTTTTTAATGCTGCAGGTTTTAGCTGTGTAAAGCACATTGAGTTGCTCTATGTACTATATGAGTGGTGCTCTATGAATTATAATAAACGTACCTTACCAATTTTATTTTTCCCAGTTTTAAGTTAAACCATAGTTTATTATGCCGTGTTTTATTTGAATGCCTAACAACCAGTGGTGCAATATGGGAATATTTACTTGATTTGAGTTCTTTGCATTTTTGGCAACTTCCATTCTTACTCCTCTGCTTCCTGAGAAAATGTGAATATGTAAGTTGCAAACAGGACACTTGAAAATTAGAAATATGATCTATTGATTATGGGCAGGAACATACAGTTATAATAATACAGATAATTTGGTCCTCGGGGCATTTTCTGAATGAATGCCCTAACTGTAGTCGTCACGTTCTCATCCTGCACATTCACTCATTGTGACATGATCCCTCTTTGGTTGAGTTAAGGCGGCCACTTGATTATAAGTTAAGAAAAAAAAGATAGTGGTTATTTTAAAATAACTGTTGGACTATTGATTTGAAAGGTAGACCCTAACTCCGGTCCTGTATTTATGTGACTCACCCTTTATCCAGACTGCCACCCAAACAGTCTTTAATGCTCTAATACCAGGTCACCTTTAGGAGGTGCAGAAAACTGGCTTCTGCAACATGAGGGCCTCTACCCGAGCAGCTGAAGGACTGTTTGCACTCTGACTATCAGGAGGAATCATTGTGCAGGCTAGGTGTAATATTTATCTTTACTGAAAATATTTATTAACTGTCAATACCAAGGTTATTACACATGGACTGCATCAAAACAAACCTACATTTTAGAAAAATGTTGATTAATCTGTTTTTGAATATGGTTACAGTTATGCATAAATATTTTTACATTGAAGATTAAGTGGCCTGTAAACTTACAGTTTTTGATACAAAAGAAGACCACAAACAAATTGTCTGAAGGTAACTAAACAACATGCTTTAGTCATATTCTCTTTATTGTTTCCCTCTGTCTTATTGCTATTATTATTATTTTCTTCCTATCTTTAATTGTTTCCTTTCAAAAGCCTCCTGTGGACAGGTGTTGAGAACTAGCATGTATGCTAAAACACTTACAGGTGACAGGTGTCATCACCAAATTGTTTCAGCTAGTGACAAGTGCACAGTACCTAGCTCCTGGAAGATGTCCAATATAGTGCCTGTACCTAAGAAACCATGGGCAAATCTTTTAAATGATTTTAGACCAATAGCACTTTCTTCTGTTTTATGCAAAAGTATGGAACGGGTTGTATCCAAGCACCTAACATCAGCTGTGACCTGCCATCTTGATCCCCTCCAATTTGCATATAAAAGGTCAAGAGGAATTGATGATGAAACGGTAACCTTAATTGACAAAGTGACCAAACACTTGCAACAGACAACAAACTATGAGTGTTATTTATCGACTTTAGTTCTGCTTTTAACTCAATCAGAACACATGTCCTTTTAAAAAGGCTCTTGGATTTGGATGTGAATGGGGGTCTAATTCAGTGTTGTTCAGATCTCGCGAGAGAAACAAGCAACCAGCTCTATGGAAACAAGCCCAAAACAAACGACCTGGCTCCTCAAATAAATAAAATGAAGCCCAACAGGTTACCTAACCTACCAACAAACCTTGTGTTTGTCTTGTCTCATTTTGATTTGAAACAGTGAAATCGATGATTGAAATCGTAAGCCTCGTGGATTTTGGTGAAGTTTTTTTTTTGCTTTTCGGTGCCAGCATCATCGGCATGCTATATTATGGTCAGATCCAGTCTCTTTCTCTCTTTCTCTCTTTCTCCCACTCTTTATTATATTTTTTTTCCATATTTCCCCCCCTTATTACCTTATTACCGGGCATTGTCGCTCTGTCGCTCTGTCAGATGTAGTTGTGCATGTGTTAAGATTAAGATTTACTTTATTGATCCCCGCAAGGGGATATTTCTGTTTTTACACTCTGTAATCATGCAACACACACATACACAAACAGGATCCTATGGACATGCACTAATGGAGAGATGTCAGAGTGAGAGATGGGTGGCGTGTCAGATCGGGCGGGCGGGCTAACCAAGGAAAGGGGGTTGTGGACGGATCCTGGAAAAGGACAAACTATCGCGATCATGTTTCGCTTTGTTGTGGAGAGTTGGGAGTGAATCAGTAGGGGTTCATACAGGGAGCAAAGCAAGCCCAAAACAAGCAACTGCACTTTAGAAAACCCACAACTGACGATATTTGCAAGCGACTTTACAGAAAGACAAGCCCAAAGTCGCTTATAACAAGCGGACCTGGCAACACTGGTCTAATTCTGTGGATCAAAGATTTTCTTTCTGAGCGTCCGCAAAGAGTGTGCTTAAATGGTAACGTGTCAGAGCTGACCGTTTTAAATGCAGGAGCACCTCAAGGCACTTTATTGTTCTATGTGTATAAAAATGAGTTTATACTCCAAGAGTCAGATAGAACTATTTTTCTATGCTAAAACACTTAAACAATGCATCTTGTTTGTCACATATATCTGTGATGTCCATGCCAAATAAAGTCTATCTATCTATATCTGTTGATAGTCCTAAACAGGTGTAGTCACTATCACTGTCTCCATTGAACAGGTAGAAGTTTATACAGTCACACACTGAGGTTTTGTCATGATCTTTCTTTACTGCAGGATTTCTTTCAAAGTCAAACCAAGCTTTCCAATGTCATTCTGTTTCTCTTATTATCTTTCCTGAAAAAAAAGATCTCTCAAAGCTGATAATTCTCCAGATAGCAAATTCTACCAAACATGATTAAAACTCATATATCTGCATTCAGAAAGCTTTTAGGACTGAACATTACTGCATTTTATTTGTAACATATCTCCACTGGTGACTAACTGTTGACTTTCAGACCATGACTAGTTCTGAAATCCATCTCCCACATCTCTCTCACTTTTTTATTTCCTTGGAGCAATCGAGGCCATTCTGCTGTCCACAGCACATTCCCCTGAAAATACCTCTGGGGATCCTTTTCTCAGTGGCAATGCCATCACTTCTATCATCAGCCCCCCAAGTTCCACTGAGCTGTACCTGTCCAGGGAAGCAGGGAGGCACAGCAATGCTATTGCAGAGCAGTGCTTGCTGCAAGGGATGTCTAATAAGAATGTATGAGACTTGTATGTTCTGCTGGGAAATCATAAAAAAAACTAAATAACAAGAGAAGAAAAATGCTCCAGTATGTAAACAAGTAAGAAAAAAAATGGTTAATGCAAAGCTTATTGTCACTGAAAACAGGTTTATTTTGTATCATTTAGCATTGCAAATAAGCCTCAACCAGTGAAAAATAGCACATAGATAAAAACTGTCTCACCAGGACACTCAATACTCTGCAGTTTGAAGAAGAATTTCACAGTTTCCATTATCTTGAGACATTAGGTTTCCCAGCTGAATTCAGTTCTTGTTTTTTTTATGTTCTCCATGAATCGCTGCAAAATGACAAAACAAATTTTTAAACTTGGTGTAGACGGTTTTCTTTAGGGACATTATCAAATCTTGAACTCTCACATTGACATTTAAAATTGTTTTTCCATTTAAAGTTCTGTTGCACATTACATTAAATAAGATAAGTACAGATTCATTTCTTAAATTTGATCTTTTTTCTGAATGGCTTTACTTGATAATCGATTGTGTAGAGACTACGTTTCTTACTCCAAAACAATGTGCCGAGACGAAAGAGGAATCTTTAAATGTTAGTGGAGCATTTACTTCTAAATTCTCTGATATCAAACATATCTGTAACTTTGTGCATATGTTTTTATAATTATTCACCTCGAGAGCTAAGCTTCCTTCCACAGAGTCTTTAAATGCCTCATTGCAGCTAATGTCTGCAAAATTTAAAATAATTCTTGTCAGTTATGTTTTATAGCTACATAAGAGTGAAATCCCTCATGACAGAAAGCTGAGGAAAATCCTTGTAAATGACATCCATTCACATTAGCACACATGGCGATTTAAGAGCATTACATGGTTTTGCATGAATTCCAGTATTAGTATTAGAAATGTATGTTATTATTTATTTGTCTTGATTATGTATTCACACTTTGACAAAGGCAGACTTTGACAATCATTATTATTGTACTCTAGCAATTACTGCATTTATTTCTGCTCTAGAGTTGTTAAACTTTTTTTTTAATGCTGCTAGGCGAGTGCACATATACATATGTGAGTATACCTGGGAGATAGACTTTGGATGTGAACAAAACCAACATGTAAAGTATAACTTGCCTTAAAGCCAAAGATCACTGTGTGCACAGTTGTGGTTTATACTACACATTGAAACAGGCATAAAAAGAGGGCTGTTTGAGGATGAAAGAATCCAACAGTATGAATACTGAGAACTGAATAAAGTGGAAAATTACATACTTTATATTTGATACTGTACCCTATATCATAATTCATGAGTTCATGTTCCTGACCTAGACCCGATTCATATGGATAATTTCTTGTAATAGACTCTTTGAAAAATGTGTTTGCTTTGTCTGAATATCTCTTCAAAGCATGGGAAAGAATGTGAAAAGTAACTTATAACAGATACATTTCTCAGACTTTACTATGTAATGTACATATTGGTGAATAAACTGAATCAAATGTAAACTGTTTGGAAGGGATGTACTAAGATGAAGTTGATTCATTTTGGTTTGTTTGTATTTGTTCACTGCGGCTTGTAGGGGGCTGTGTTAGTATTCGTTGTATCTCACCTCTTGGAGTGTTATTATAGTGGGATGCTTTATGTTAACATTTATAGTTGTATAGCCCCGTATGAATTTCCCTCGGGATCAATAAAGTCTATTCTATCTGTCTATCTGTTTGTCTGTCTGTCTGTCTGTCTGTCTGTCTGTCTGTGTCTCTTGTGGCAGCGGCCATGACAGACAGGACATGTTTATTGTTGCCGTGGAAACAATAGCTGTTCATCAAAGACTGATGAATAAGGAAGCGGGAACTGCTGCTGAAAGCGGGCGTACTTTTGCTGTAATTGCTGCTGTGATAAAACAACATAATATAAGTTATACTTGGATACATCGTTGGTAAACATTTGTTTCATTTTATTAGTTAAGTTCAGGGTAAAGACTTATTCATCAACAGAATGAAGCCCATACATCCACAGCTATTGTCCCATTATCCTCTTCTTTTTATACATATTTAATATGGTAATAATAATAAGGGATAATGTTACATTATTTCATGGTTAACCTCTAGGTTTGTGAGGATTTTTTGTGTGTCTGTTTCACAGAATATCTGTTTCTCTCTATCTACATCAATCATTGGCCTGGGAAATTCCTTCTTTCATTTTCATAAAATATTAAAAATGCTGCTGACTGAAAAAAAACAAAACCAAATAATTTCAGTCAGATTGAAGACAGATAAACACAGAAGCACAGATGGCTTGTTACAGTTTGAGCAGATGGATGAGTTCTGTGTATCTTTGACTGTGACGATATACACAACAGCATACAACCTACATGTCAACCAGACTGTTGGAGGGCAATGATATCTTCACATGCCTGCACACTATTAGTTACACTGATGGAATGCCATTCTGCTCTCTTGGAGGATCGATACAATTTTTACAGTAGCGGGGGACGTATAATTGAGGTTGAGGGTTATTTAGTTAGTGAAGTGGACAATCTCTAACCTAGTGTGTTCTCTGGGTCACAGAATAAGAAAACACTGGGCTTTTATCACGATACCTCTCAGGTATGCTGGACTTATTTTATGGATTTTATCAAACAGCTTGGTACATGACTCAATTTTACACTTGTACTACAGTTGTAACATATAAACATGAACATTAATACAGGGCTGGCTCCCACAGAGAAAAGTTTGAATCAGACACTTGCATACTTACTCATACAGTACAGGCATAATTGTCAGCTGTCGGGCTTCAGACAGCTGGCCGATTGGACAGATTGTTCAGACATATAGAGTTCTGGAGAAATAGTTCTGTATGCTCCAACCTCAGTCAACACAGTTTTAGCAGTTGCCACAGAAAATGACAAACTATCAGAGAAACATCTGTTATTGCTAACTAGCAAGCAAAATGTCAAGTTACGTGGAGGTAGATATGTAGAGAAAGGGGGGTTGCATATGGGAGAGGGAGATTTTATACAAGCAAGAGCTCGGGAGGATAATCAAGGTTACTTCTGTTCTGCCATCTCCGAGCGCCAGATTTGCTATTCTAAAAATGTTTTTTTCAGATCCCCATCGTGTCAAATAAAATACATGTGACAGAAGTAATGCTGAGAAAAGGCCAAAACATTTACAGACATTAAGCGTTACTTCTATAAATGGATAAATCTGTAGGCCACATACAGTTGTGGAGTAAATACTGAAAAACTCAGAAAAGGCCAAAACATTTACGGTCGAGACGCATTAGCTGCCTGAGGCTGGCTGCAAGCCTAGTTGGCCTGTACGACAAAAAGGTTTGTCTTCAAGGTTTAAAACCTTTCATTAGTCGTCATCATCACATAAAAATAGATGTTTTCATCAAGAAAGAGAAAAACATTTTAGCATCGCTGATTTTCTGCACTTGTGGTAAAATTAAAGGTCTGAAAATGAAGTATTGAATTCTCTCCAGAGCCAAGAAAACTGTCTTTTAATGCTTTTAATGTGATTTAAGTTAGATATTCACATGTCACCCTCATCTTGACCAGTAGGATTCAGCTAAGTTGTTCTTCTATTTACAATCCTTGAACATTAACATTTTCATTATTTAAACATTTATTTTCCAGTTCTATCCAAAGACAGACAAATAAAAAGGTCACTGTTAAGAGCACATAAGTTGGGTGGTGTAATGTCTGACAGATTTCTCAACATTTGATGTGACACATGAGCTTGTCAGACATGTCAGGACATGATTCATGTTGACTGTAGGTGAATCTCAATCACAAGACAGTGCATGCCTCATGTTGAAAAATATTGATGTACCGTAATTCCTGCAACTACCTTCATACTGGTAATAGTGTCATGATTAATTCTTCTTTACTTTAATATTTTGTTAATTTCAGTGTTTAGAATTCATTTCCTGTTTTATTTTGTATTTTTCTTCCCTCCTGTTGCCTTTAACCCTGTGTATTTTCTGTTCTTATTCCTGGTTGAAGTTTCTAGAGCTTCCTGATTCATTTCTTATTTGTATCTTCATGTTTCTTTTTTCCCTGTGTGTGCATTTCCCTATAGTCTTGTCTGTAGTGTTTCCTGTTTTATTTTGTAGTTCTTGTCCCCAGTGTTTCTTGTCTTACTTCCCCCTTTGTCTGGTTTCCCTCCATTTTTGATTACCCTGATTATTTTCACCTGTGTCTTGTCAGTCTCACCTGTGTTTGATTGGCCTCTGTATTCAGTCTCTGTATTTCTTCCCTTCTGTGTCAGATCATTGTCAGACATTCCTTGTGGTCCTATGGTCATTTTTTTATGGATAGTGAAAGTTATTAGTTTCTTCATATCTTACCTAAAAGGGTATTATCATTATGTTCTGTAACAAATTATTCTTGGAACTGAGAGTAGAAAGCTTTGCTCATTGAACAATCTGCATACTCCATACAATGTTAGAATAGTGCCTTGGTTTTCTGTTGTTCTTTTTTTTGTTTTTATCTGTGAAGTGAACTGGACCTGATAAACTTCAGTTCCTGGACAAACACCCTTCGTTGGTCTAGCCCTCGGGGAAAAACACATGACCGCTGGCAATCTAGTCATCGTTGCTGAGGTGAGCCACAAATGGCCTTGTCACACCAGTGCCTTTCTTTGCCCTTGCCCAGAGCAAAGATAGGTGACGAACAACATCTGCAGGCACATGTCCTTCATCTAAGATGCTGGAGAGAGGCCCACAACAACAGAGGGTTGGTGACCATCCAATTCCTGTGACATTTTTGTTTCATACTATGGCTGTGGATGCACTAATGCACTTTCTCAATATACTTGCTAGACATTCTTGTATGTCTACTGTAGGTGTATTTTCTGTAGGTCTGCAATACATGGAATAAATATATCACAAATTTAAATGTAAAGCTGTATATCATGGTTAAAATCAAAATATAATTTATATTCAGTATATATACTTGTGTTTTCACTGGGACTGGTAAAGTCCCTCCTATTGCTGGATTTGATTGCGGTCAAGAATTATCTTTTTTTTTGTTTAATCCAGAAAAGGTAGGGAAGTTTTGAGACAATCCCATCTGGTGCTCGGTTTGCCACATATAAGACCAGTTATCACGGCAAACCAACATGTGTTACAGCGATGGAAGAGGGCAAGCTAACTGGTTCAGATCACTGCACCCCATAATCTGGAGTTGGTTATATTTTTATTCTTGTAGAATCTGATCATATCTGGACATTTTTTTTATATGCTTCATGCCAGGTCAAATACTGCGTCCGTATTTGCCTTATATGGTATAATGTGCCCCAATATATCTAATATTGCATACACATCAAATATAATATCTGAATATGTCCTTATGTCATATATTGAAATATATGGACTCAGTATTGGGTGAGAATAGTGCCAAATCTGGATCATATCTGGACATTTTTTATATGCTTCATGGATATTGGATACTTTGTTGGTGTTAGACACTGACGTGAAAAGCACGCATTGCTCTGCAGTTACTGTCCTCAACGAGCAGCGGGTGCTGCCGTGAGCCCCTCCCCCTTCCAAAAGCACTCAGGCTGTCAGTCTAGCCTCGTGCAGCAGACCCAGCTGCAGTCAGAGAGCAGAGAGGGGAGACCAACACCACTCTGTGTCCAGACTGCAACGAAGCCGCTGCTGTTCCCGCCTTGGCTTACAGAGCTACGTGTAAGTGTTTCTTCACTTTAACACAAAAATAAAACACTGCATTTGACTCGCACAGTCTTTTGATTAAATTTTATATTCTAACATTTAACAATACAGGACAAAATTGATTTATGTAAAGTGGGTCTCAAGCATTAAAGTCATGAAACCAGAAAAAAAAAAATTGTAGTTCATATTTGGCAAGTGGCCAATTATGCAAATTAGGCAATGATGTCATTTAGTGACTTCTAGTTAGTTTTAGGACAGCCAATAGCTACTTTCCTTACTGAGGAGTTGGCAACACTGCTCATATTGAAGTGTGTGCCCAGACAGGCTATAGCGTACCTAATGTATACACATCAAATATAATCCTAAACAACGCAATGAAGCTACCCGATGAGCATATATTACACACATATTACATCTGAAAAGGCTGCAAAATAACTCTCCACTCGGATACGATGTCAATCAATGTAAATCACTGGCGCATGCGTACGTCGTCCTTTTATACTCTTGCATGCAGCCACGGGAGTGGTGTGTCTTAAAGATTTTGTCCACGTCAGATGTCCTAAATGGAATCAATTCCCATATTGGAAATATGTTTGGTGAAGGGACAACCTCGATGCGATAGAGAACAAGCTTGCACCCTGGTTTTATTTCAGTTATAAAATCCAAGTGTGTAGCCCATCTTCTGTTCTCTCCTAATGCTCCTGACTGAGGAGTTGATCAGACTTGGCGGTAGAGTTGCTGGTAAACTTCTGACTGTTGTTTTGAAACAGGACTGTTTTGTTCATTTCATTTGTAAGAATGTTATTGAGAAGTTCTGGTTAACTGTTCTTTTACTACCACATTTTCAGGGAGTTTTTTGGCTAGTTTTAATTGTTATTGTTCTTTTTTTAACTTATGAAATAAAAAATATTTGCATATTCACAGATGTATTTTTCAAAGGGAGAACCATATCAGCCACACTTCAAAAAGTGTTTTTTATGACCATTATCAAGTCTCCTTGAAATTGACACATGTGAATCTTGGTAGATGTTACTTGTCATGTCCTGACCATGTTTATTCTCTGTAAGGGTTACTGTACATTTCTGACATTAGCACAGTGATATATGCATTATGTATACAATGTATTCTGTACTTTTATATCGTTAACAAATTGACTCTAGTTTCTAGCAGTGGTTTCAACCCAGACTGTCATCAGGGCTAGAGTAAAATCATTTATTTCAATTTAGTCATGTAATTGAATATTCACTATAGGGTTATTAGTCAAAGCATCCTCCTCTTGATAGAGTAGAATTACTCAAGAAATATTTTACATGAAGTAAAATTTTTTTGTGTAGGCTACTTAAAAATATCACTACAGGTCATATTCAAAATGCAAATTCCAGTGGTTGCAGCCTGTAGATGTATATAATCAGGATACGAGTAATTAACTGTGAGCGTCCTTTAATTTTTATTCGATTAGTCAGTCATGGGAGTTAGGAAATGATCATGTCTGAAGTCAAACGGTAGGTGAGCTATCTGCAGTCACTTTGATCAGATGTTTAATAATCTCCATTCAGTGTCCGACATCAGGTGTCAAGTCATATCTACAAGATTCCGGTCACGGATACCTCTCAGCTTGCCGGATTTTAACACATTTGAGGTGAGACATTTAGGTAGTATCATGATATGGAGACTCAAGAAATGTAATGTATTTAGCAATCAAAATACAGTATCAGTCATATCAGAAAAATATCTTTACTCCATATTCGGATAGTATCAAAGTGGTCCCAATCTATAATAATATATGCTCCGGTCATAAATCATAAATGGTGAGTATCTGCAGTCACTTTGATCAGATTTGCATCATATCTTTCAATATCCAATATTAAGATATAAGTCATATCTGAAGGTTCCCTGCCACTGATACCAGACATATCAAACTTTCCAGATTTTATTTTGGTTGTATCATGTGATATGCGGACTCCAGAAATTGTGTGTATTTGGTATTCAAAATACGACATAAGTCATATCAGAAAAATATCTTGACTCCATATTTTGATAGTATCAAAGTGGTCCCATTCCGGAGATGAGATATGCTCCAGATATGATATATTCCTACTCCGTGATCGGAGAGTATCCACCACGGATATCATCATATATTAGTCGAATTTTGAAATATCCGGGTAAAACCATCTCCGGATTATGGGGAGTTTCGCACAGTGGATATTCTAGACTAGATTCTAGACAACCTAAAAAGCCTCAGGATTTTTCTAGTTCCATGACCAAGAAACCTGATAAAAATAGGATAAATATTGGAGATGCTTTTGAAAACTGGATAGTACTGACAGTAGCAACTGGCACCTTTACCAGTTGGTACTGCTGCTTCTTTAAAAATAAAAGCTTTTAACCTGCCCAAATTATTTTTTTATTTTGAAGTACTCATTGACATTCAAGAGTGTTTCTCTGGAACAAGAGGGCCATTTTTCTAAACTTTTGACAGTAGATCAGTTGTAGATATTTTAAGTAAAATACATGTTAAAGTGTGCAGCTAAAACCCATTCTGTTGAACATATTGGAAATGTGCACATGTTCCTGTAAAATGCAAGTGAAGCACATACTATAAATTATAGTGATTATACTGTAACTCTTGATGCCGGTTTCCAGTGGCCTATAATGATGCCAAACAAGTTTACTTCACATGTGGTTGTTTTTAGATAGACAGCCAGCAGAATTTATCATCACACGCTATATAGAATTACTCTCTGCAGCGTCCCAGAAGGGGAATTAAAAAAGTCCTCTTTAAAGGACTGCAAAGGTTTTCTTTGCAGTCCTTTAAAGAGGACCTTTAAATCAGAACTTCATTTGTTTCTTTATCGCGCTGTGACTTCTAAGACAGGGAAGCAACTGCAGCATGGATAAGACTAACATGGAGTCGTCAGATAAAACTGTGATTTGACACAGTGCTCTGCAATTTCTGAGAATTTTGTGCTGATGTCTAGTCAAAGTTGTTTTTGGGGAGTCAGCAGTTAGCACTAAAGGACTCATAATGAAGACTTCCTTTTCCTGCATTGCCATTGTTTACAATCCAACACAAACTTGACAAATGAGAATGGAGTTAAAGTTGGGGACAATGTGTGAGATTGCAATGTTGGCTTCACTTGAATATCTCTTTTTATAGATTTATAAAGAGCAAATAGACACGAGCTGTAATTGCATTACGGCGGATTTGCATTACGCCTCTTTTGGTCTTCAGATGGATGCTTTTCTGTGTACATTCAATTCCCCTGTAATGCTAGTGGACCATACTGTTTAAACAATAAACAGACACCAGAACACTTCCGACCTCTGTATTACTCACATTCATTGTATCAAACAGTTTGTGTTTACATGTTTCTTTCTTTCCCCCAAGTAGTAAGAACAAACTGCAAATATTCAAATTAAATGTACTCAATAAATGCACTCAAGTGGTATGAACATGCAAAGCACATATTGTTTGTTAACAAGCTACATCAGTTGCATGCGTAAAAAAAAGGCAATTACTGCTCCCCCACTTGCTCTGGCAGCCAAGCCTTGTTTACTTCTTCAGCTTTTAATGTGGTGCCTTCACCATGCACAATGCATGGTGAAGGCACCATTGAAGCATTTGGAGAGGACATTGATAAGGGCTTAGGTTTGAGCAACCAATTTCAGAACTGAAAGTAACATTAACTCCAGTCTCTCCAAGAAAACACCTGAAAGAGAAGTGGATTATTGAGCTATGCCAAAGGTCTCCTTGTTCTAGAGGATATCAGACTGAAACATGGAGTGTAATGTGAAAATATTAAACAGCAAAGTTTCCTTTTTTCTCTATTTTTTTTAACAATACATTTTTGCACCAGGGCCGAGGTCATCCATTGAAGCCGATATTGTGATCATCAAATGAATCCCGAGCACAGGCACAAGCCTACTCTTGGGGCATACTGCGAGTGACACATTGTTCAAGTAGAATAGCTATATATTCATTGGAGACATGTTTGGGTTTCATAACATTTTACAAGATCAACATAATGCCTAAAAGTTGTTGTATCCTGGGACACACCTTCAACACAAGGATAAACAGAGTTTTAAGTTTCCACACTTCCAAATCCCAAAACAAAGCCTGAAAGAGAAGCTCTCTGTCTTCAAACCATCAGATGTGAGGATGCCTCAGGCAAACAGAGGGTCCCCACTTCATCACACACCTAGTGTAATGTGTGAACCAAGTGCTCCATAACAAGAAAGAATGAATTGTAGATGTGTGTTTGACTGTTTGGTGGTTTGTGTCTGAGATGAGAAACTACCCAAGCTTTTTATAACACTGTCAGAAAGCTATGCCTTATCTGCCATCTCTCCTATGATGTCAAGACGTAACAGTTGAACTACAAAAGTGGATTTTACACAATATTTCCATCGCTGTTCTTGCCTATCTTTAAGGATGTCAAGCCTGTTGTTGTAATGAATCACTATTTAGCGATACTGTTTGTGCAGTTGGCTGTAAATGAAATGATAAATTACCTGGACCATTACTCAAGTATGAACAGATGTCTGAATGTGACACCTCTGTCCACCAGGTGTTGTCCAACATTTGGCAGATCATTTTTTGGTAAGGACCAGATCAGTTTATGCAGCATTTTGTCCAAAATGCACTGGATGATGCACTTCAATACATCCCCATTATTTTCTCTGTTTGGTGAGATGCATGATGGCATGGGTGAATATGACAAACAACACAGCATGCAGCAGTTCTGCAACAGTCCATTGATGGCATGGAAGAGAAATTGATATTGTTGCAATGTTCAAATTTGTGCATGAATATGCATATTCATTAAACATAACCTTTGTTGAGAATATATTAGTGAATGAGTGTCACTCTTTTGGCTTAATGTTGGATAACATGAAGCCATGTAAAAAAAACTGCAGTTCCTCAAATGTCTACTTGAGGCTGATTACAAAAACAAAGGAATTCTGTTTAGCTTCCCTAATAAAATACCACATTTTGCTGAAGAAATAAGGATGGTTACTGCTTGGTTTCTAAAAAAGAAATGTGGTCTGTATAGCTTGTTTCTTTGTTGGTTCCCACTGTATGGGGGTATAACCAATCTGTTTTTATTTTATTGAGCCTAAGAGTTATTCGGATTTTGCATAATTAGGGGCGTGGCTTGCTTTACTGACAGACTGGCACATTTTTTGTCTGTTACATAATTGACCCAAAGTTAGGTAGAGTCTGCATTTTTAATATGACGCCATCGTTTGGCCTCACAACTCGTTTCAGAAACAAACAGGAGGCAATGTCATAAATAGATAAATCAATATCTACAATGTCTTCAAAAAGTTTATGTTAAAGTACCAAAAAATAATGTATTGTGATTAAAGCTGTACATTATGCTAAACCCATGTAGCCAGCAACATATTGGTTATTTGTCTTTATCTGTTAACGGTTTTATTGCCCTAGTAAGATCCAATACTGTTTATTTTCTGTGAATAAAATTCAACTACCATTCTAACAAATAGTTAAATCATTACGACTGAAGGCATTGCCAGTCTAACATTTGTATTACCAGCCCACACACCAGCCCTTTTAAGCCTTTTCAATATAAGGTACAAGTTCAGCAATGACAATTCAAGCTGGAGTCATATCCCCTTCCTGCAGCAATGCCTGCAGTCGGATGTGTAAAATAAAGCGGAGGCACACAGGCCATCCATGTCAAACAAAGATGATCCTGACATCTGCAGTTCAGCAGTCTTGCTCTGACCCGTGCATCTGTCCGTCCCCTTACTGCAAGCCTTTTTGACACCTGTCCAAACTTAATGTTTGCAGTGTCTGTGAGGCCGGCTTACTGCCGTATCTTCACTGTGGTGGGAAGAAGTGTGACTTTTAGTTAAGAAAGAGTGTTGATAATGCCAAGAAAATAACAGTTTAGGAAACAGACAAGCATTTAAGCAGAAGTCAAAACATTTTTTAAGTGTTTTGCGGTGTATTCCAATGCTGCACTGCCTTGGTGTTCACAAAGATTGACTGTAAAATCTCTCTTTTCTTAAATTATCTGGGGTTGATATTATTATAAACGTGTTACTTCATTATTATAATACCCTTACCCCCATCAGTCAGTGCTGGGCATACACAGTGTGTCTATGATTGATAGACCACGGTACACTGTAACCATTTCAAGCATGTGCCTGTAATACACATGTACCTGGTCTTGGTTCCTTCCATCTAATCTACTTTCTGTCAGACACCTCTGTGATCAATGGTTTGTTTATTTGCCTGTGTAATAAGCAAATTATGCTAAGCAAGAGAAGTCACCTCTAGCATTAACCTGCTTACATTTTAATCAATGACTTAAGTGATTTTTATCAGGATGCCACAGGCAATGAGATGATCGAGCCAGTTACAGTCTATAATCTGTCCTTTTTAATGTCAAAGAAACCTGCTTATTATTTAGTGCTTCTATCAGAAAAGGCCATTTTTCTGGACGTCACTCATCCAAGAAGCAACATTCATCATATTTGTAATTAATGGTCCATTTACTACAGCCACTGCAAAATGGATAGAAGTATAGTTTTTACAGAGACCTTTTTTTAAACAAGTTAGTTCTGTTTGAGAAGACTTGACTTCTTGTTCTACAGTAGAGAAATTACACATAATTGTGATCATTAACTACAAATGCAAATAGGAAACAAAGACGGCATATCAACTATTCCATTCCCTCGTCCTCTTTGATTCCACTAAGAGAAAGGTTCAACAAGCTTGAACAGTATATACACAAATCAAGCTCCCGTTCGTAAAGTAATCAGCCATCACTATAATCATAAGCATTTACAAACAAGCACTGCCTAAGGATATTTACATGATTGTAACCCTTTTGCTATTATAGTAATTACCTGTTATCATTTTAAGTAGTCACTGACACTGCTACCATCACTGATCTCACCCATCTGTTTCATTATACTTTACAAAAAAATAAGTGCAACTTATGTGCGAGGCAATCTTTAAAAACAAAACTGTAGGACTGAAAAATGTTAAAACGCACTCTTAAGTAAATTCTGCCACCAGGGGGCTCTCAACCAAAACAATAACAAAAGATGTTGTCAATGCTGGCGGGGAATCATGGATTATCTCTGCTACTCCCCCCCCCCCCCCCCCAGCTCCGTTGAAAACTAACGCTGACTTGACCGTAATCAAGAAACAGTGAAACAGACATGAGGCTGAGAATATTTTTACAGACAGTGTATCCAATTAAAATTTACATTTTGTTTCTTTATTGCAGTGGCACATACAGAAATAGTCAGGAGCTTTCAGTAGCAGTTTCCGCGTCCTTATGCAGCGGTCTTTGACATAACATTGGGTGTTTCCATGGCAACGATAAACATGTCTGTCATGGCAGTTGCTACCAAAGACACAATTTATAAACCCTTCCCGACAGAAATATATCTTGGGAGAAAAAGGTCTCTCAAACACTTGGTTAATATTGGGAATAAGAGACAGTTTGGCCTAGTTAAGTCAACAAAACCACTTGGCTAGCTTAAAAAAAGAAGGCCATGGTTAGGGTTAAAATAAGTGATGATATTCAAGTAGCCTGAGTAAGCTACATCACAGAAATGAAAACAATCAAAACCTCAGACCTTTACTTTTGCTCTTACAAGAGTGTCACATTTTGGTCTTCTGAAGTCCTATTTATTTGACACATCCATATCCCCCAAACCACAACTCAATATACCAAATCTCCTGATTTTATCACAGGTTTGTGTGAGGAACAGGATATAAGATTCTGTTTGAGTTTTCTTTGGCTTTGTTTTTGTTGTCCTGCACAGAGATTTTAATCCATTATATGCCATCCTACGTAACTCTTTGTTAACATGTTGTGGTTATACCTAACACCTCTGTATGACCATACAGCTGTAAACAAACCTGGCAACTCTTTACACAACATTAAACATTTATTTTGAGAAGCATCAAGTACCATTCTAACACTAAATATAGTTTCCGAAAGGGTTCGCTGAGTACACTCTGGCAGTTACAGCAGTCCAGAATGTGAGAGGAGAAAAAGTTGTCTTTACGGCAGTAATGCCAGGAGCCCTGATCATCATTAGAAGTCCTGAAGCACGGTGGGCTGCCAAGGGAGAGGGAAACTCCTTGAAAGCCACCGCTGATTACATCATAGAAGCATTAAGAAAAACCCTGCAAAGCTTGTGCTTGTGCCACACTTCAGCAGCTATTTCACAGTCTTTGACGGTAACCATCAATGGTCCAGTAAATGTACCAGAAATGCAAGCCCACATTTCCTCAGTGCAACATCCAACGTGCAAACACATCATGCTCTTGCTTCAGTAGCAGCAGGGATTATCCCTGCCAGCGCAGACAGCATATTGCTGCCAGTTACTTGGAGAAACAACTAACCAGAGTTGAGTTGCCTGTTGCTGCTTTCAAGTCATTACAGGCCACAGGCCATACAGTATATAATGAGCTCTTGATTCACACAAGCAAACAAAAACAGGGGCGAAAAGGTGGATCAAAAACTAGAGATTGGTCAAATGCTTCAAAAATAAAGGGAGAAAAAAGTTGCAGGGGCCTGTACTACAAATAAATATAGAACAGTCTCCAACATGCTGCGGCTCTGCAATATCATGACACTCACTGAGAAGAAACATATTTATGAGGAATTGCATTGGATTTTCTACAAGCTGCATAAGACACTGCATAAGTTAGTACCTACAGTATATGGGGGTCCTCAGCGGAGATTTAATGAATGGGCTACAAAACATTTTCAGCTCCAAAACATTTAAATGAAAAAGTATCACAAAAATAGCCTATTGCTTGTGGTTGCATATAGCTTGTAACTTATGGATTGTAGGTGCAGTTGCAAGAATCTTACTTTAAGTGTTAAGGTCAACTTTGGATTCTGTCTTAACTGGCCTCCTTACATTTGGCTTACATTGGTGCAGCATTTAAGCATAGTTTGGCAATGCAAAAAACAGTGTGAAACAGATCCGGAGACCAAACAAAAATAGCGAAATAGAAATGTAGATGCCTTTGCAAAAAAATCTAATCCATGTTGTGAATTTGGACATGAGCAATTTTATCTGCCATCACTTGTGTTGCCAATAATTTGAAACTTTGTGTGTATTTGTTTACCTGCATATGTACCATGCATGTTAATGAGTGCACAGGCAATACTTGTATGCATTGTTTTGTACTTAATGCATGCAGATACAGCGGTATAGGCTACAGAATTGAGCATAAAGTAGAGCTGTATCAGAAATCGTTCAGCTCATTGACTCACAGACGCTTGTTTACACTGTCAAGGATGCACTTATAGCTCCGTAAGAGGGGGACACAGGTATTTGAAGAATGGAGGATATGTAAGATCATCAACATCTGTAAACTGTGCAAACATCTACATCACAATGTTTCTCATTGGATTTAATGATGATTGAAAGCACCCTCAAATACACATGCTGTACTGTGATAAAACACTGATCATTTGTATTAACTGCACATGATTTCAGGACACACACATGTATCTGTCTTTATGCATGTAGAAATGTTGCTTGTTTGTGTGCAATACATCCTTTTACATGACTACAAACTAGAGCCAGATCGATTAATCAGTCAGTCAATATTAGCGGCCGATATTAGCGTATAAAATGACTATCGGTATCGGCTCATTTTATCCCAGATATTCTCCGATATTACTGGATTTATTCACCAGTCAAATAGCATTTCATTTGAACAAATCTATGTTTTTCTATCTCTAAAGATCCAACATAGATCAAAGAAGGTATCGGCCAACTTATCGTTATCAGATCTTTTGTCTTCCTCATATCGTTATCCATATCGGCCCCAAAAATCTCATACTGGTCGTACCCTACTACAAACTTATTCTGTGCTGCAGGAATGTCAAAAAGGATTACTAAAAATATCCTTAAACACTTAACATCACACACAGCCTAATCATGTCAGAGTCATTCACTCTCTCAACCCTCTCAACTACTTTTTAATTCTGAGCAGCTGAAAGTCAACCTGTAATCAATATCTCTTTATCATTGGTAAAGGTTTAACTTTGAAGTCCAAGAAGATTCTCAGTTGTTATGTATCATCCATTTGGGCATTTTAATCAGAGGATGCCAGACCCATTAAAGTTCAGCCTCAGTTAAGCCTCTTGCTTGTGATTCTTTGCATTGTATTCAACTCACTGGACATTAAAATTGAGCTTAAGATTATTACTCCACTTACTCACACACACATTTTTGCACATTTTGTGTGTGTGTGTGTGTGTGTGTGTGTGTGTGTGTTTAGTGAGAATTTGGGTTTAGGGATGTGAATTTAAATGTTTCCGTCCATCAGTTATTTGTTAATTTAAGCTTTCAGGCTGCAGTTGGGTGTATGTGTGTGTATTTGTGTATGTGTGAGTTGATAGCAAAGGCTGAGTGGACTCCCAAAATGGCTGTGGTCTGATAGGGTGCAAATCTAACTATGGGCCTATCCTGCTGTTTTAGGGCTTAATGTCACTCCTGCATTTGGAGACCGAAGAAAATCCCAGGAATGATTATGAAAAACAAGATTGGTTTTCACTGTGTTTAGCACATTTTCATTCCCCAGGCGCAAGCAGGAGATTCTTACAGAGAGTAGTCTGTCTGTCACTTTAGCAGCATGGTGTTATATTGTCAAGGAAATTACTTCAGGATATGTGCTGTTCACACTGGGCTTCATAACGGACAGGCTGATACAATCTGACAGTGATCCATGGTCTCTCCCCCATAACCTAAAGAGCAAACCAAATTTTAAACAAGCCGAACCGCTCACTCAAGTTTGGAAAAGTATGATCAGGAAGCCCACCCTCTCCACTCAGCTAGTCCTCTTACAGAAGTGGACACACTTTTTCATATCAGGAGAAATGCCAATTTCTATGTGCATATGGATGCACATAGATATAGAAGAGGCCCTCACCTATAAAACACCTACAGACACAACACACCTAAGGAACACCTAAGGTAACATTAACTACTTATTAATAGTTATGAAACGGACACATTGTATGATAACAATACAACAAACCTGTACATCAGCTAGAAGATTGACTGTATCTAAAAAGTGATATTTTAATGCCAGTTACTCCTGACTTGCAGACTAAAAGAGCCTTAGCTGACGTGTTCACCAGAGAAGTTTCATATTGAGACGTATGTTTGGCAGTGAAAAGGAAGCAGGGGGAGATTTTTCTTTAGGGAATACCACACATGTATTGTACACACGCATATACAGGACAAGATCAGCAAAGAGATAAGATGTACCACTTTGTCCAAATGGTCTGCCAAAATCGACTAAAATTAAACTTCCGGGGCATCGGTACCCTAGTGGTTAGTGCGAGTGCCCCATGTACAGACGCTGAAGTCGTTGAGAGCTGGCATCCCGGGTTCAAATCCAACCTGTGGCTCTTTTCCTGCATGTCATTCCCTGTGCTCACCTCCCCAGTTTCTGACTCTATCCACTGTCCTAAAGGCATGAGAGTACCTCACAAAATCTGTAAAGACTGAAGTATGGCAGAATACATGAATCATTTAATGAATAAATACATTAGCACCAGTTCTATAGAGAAACCAGGCAAAAAAAGCTCAATTGATTAAACTAGCTCCGACACACACACATTAACATGCATACATTAAAAAAACAGACACAAGCAAAGGCCAAACATTTATACTGCGTCAGTGCACATTTTTTTTTATTCTTAGCTCAATGAAATTCAATTATGAAAAGAAAATGTTGAATCATCATAATATACTGAATGGAAATAAAATGAGATGCAAATAAGTGTGGTACTGTGCATTTCAGGCATTTTGTCACACCATAATGGTATCATGTTGATAAGGGAAGTGAGGCCAACAAAAATTTCATTCAGAGTAACAGGAATAGAGAGGAAGACTGAGAAATTGGGAAAGGCTTAAGTGTAATAAGAGAATGCAAATTTACATATGGTTGCATTATACAAATAGATTTGGAGAGACAGTAAAACAGCAGGTTAATAATAGAAATGATGCATTCCATTTCAAATTTGCTTGTAATGTGATGATTTATATGCTGTAGTGGAAGTAAAATTTTAAATATACCAAGCCATGTTTAATTTTAACTAACGTTAAAACGTTGTCAGACATCTCCTCAGTAGAAATAATCTCTCTTTTGGTTAATGTGACAGCCACATAGAAGGCGTAAATGTACTATCAACGCCAGGTCTGTTTTTTTTTTTTTTTAATTCAAATGTCTGCCTTCCTGCCAGCCTGTCTGCCTCCCATTTTGACATGGCTCAATTTGAACTGTGTCACTTCATACAGTTCTGTTTCACCCTGATCACTGTGCTGCCAAGATGTCAAAATCTTGTTAGCCAGATTAAAAGCCACCAAATCGTAGCCCGTGCTGCCTTCAGCACTGCCTCTACCATACAACATGTTCTTTGGTGTGTGTCTGTCTGTAGCATGTGTCAGTGCCAGTGGTGATGCCAAAGACTTATCCTCTGTTAGTAACAGTCATTTCCACATGTCCTTGCAGTTGTTTGGCATGAGCTCATAAAGACAAGAGAGTAGCAAGAAGACTTGTACGAGAGCTACATTTTGACAGATTTGAAGGATTAGCTTTTGACAGATCATGTCCATCTGCATCTGATTTTGTGATTCTGATACTTAACTTGAACGTGGGTCAAGAAACTGTTGTGGATTTTTTCATATTGTCTCCATGAGTCATTGTTGACACCATGAAGGGCATTATTTTTCTAAGCTGAACTATAGTACTATGATAACAAGTGGACGGTTGTTCTTGGTTGGTTTACTTATACTTGAAGGGAACCTCTTGTACCAGAAATATACAGCTCTGTAGTCCATTATGACCTCTTTATAGCTGTCAAAAAATAATACAAGGGGAAGTTTGAAACAAACACATTGATTTGACACTGATTAAAGCTCAAAGTCAGTGCTTTTAAAACAAAAATAAGTCCGTCATGGACTGCAGACGAATCTGGAACACTATAATTGACACTTGATTTCCTTCCTTTCTTTGAGCTTTGTACTTTTCCCTGAAGGTAGTGTGTGACTAATGAACAAACAATCTGTGATCAAATGAGCCCACTTAAAAGCCCCAGTGCCATAAGTGCTTCTACCAAATCCTCAATACTCTGACTTCCAATCAATGCTTTACTTTAAAACAAGGGCTGCACATTGTGATGTGATGTGAGTCTGATTTACTCTGACTAATACCATCTCACCTTATATCACCTCTTAATACTTTTACAAAGTAACAAGCTATCACAGCGTTACAGCACCGGGTCAACTGGCAATGGCATGTCTTCTTACAGCCACATGTGTAGTTTTTATGATGAGCACAGAGAGTTGGGGAGCATCAACAACAATAGCAGCAGCTTTAGCATATTGAGACCAGCAGTCAAGCAGATCTATACGGAGGGCAATAGATGAGAGTATTTATAGCACAAAGCTCCATTATTGGCATACTATATCTATTTGTGACATTGATGAGTTTCTGACCTAGACACTTGAATTGAAATGTAGGAGAGAAAACATTACTGAGAAAGAATCTCATTATGTGACATGAAAAACACAACTTACTTTTCTATGCTAGTATTATAATATTAACATACTTATTACTGGAGAACATTAACAAGACACAGATGGAGCATACCACATCTATGTTATGCTTACTCCTTAGCACACACCTTCATTAATTTTTCAACAATGGGAAATCATAAAGTAACATTCCTTGAAAAATGTTCCTGAAAAAAAATTAATTAGGCTGACAAATCACTTAAATTTACTTAATCTAGGAAATTAATTTTAATTTTTCTTAAATGGTCTTTACAAGTTTTGTTATTAGTGTAACATTAAACCAGACAGAAGTAAGGATTGAAGCTCTGTGTGTAAAACTAAAATTTGCAGAAAATAAAAATCAAACTAGAAAAACAAAAAGTGATGTTTTTACTTTTCCTGATAATATATTAATATTTCAAAGATTTCAGGTAAAAAAACAAATGATGAAAGTACTCCAAAGGATGATGTTGTGTCTTAACTTGGTTGATAGAAAAAGGTGTTTAATGATTATATACTGAAATTTTCAGGTGCTCAACCAGGAATGAAAAATTTCTGAACAGTGAATAATTATTTCACCCGACTCATATGGAGGTCAGACTGCAGGGTCTAGTGCTTTTACTGTATTATATGTTATACAGGTTAGACAGCTCAGTATGATGAAGGCTTGTATAAGCCTGTTTTTTGTTTGTGATTAAAAGAAGGCAGCTATGGACTCTGGGATTATCTTGTTACTGAGCAGCCCCAAGGTTAATACCATGCCTATCTTTTATTGAATGCAAGGATCCTTTGTTGCTTCAGCGGCCCTTTACTCATTTCACAGTGCAAGCCCAGAGTGATACTTTCCAACTGACAAGGCCATGTTCCAAATGTGGTCCATGGCCGTCTGCACTCTGTGGGAATAAAGAATCAATCATTTGTTGCAAAGAGGTGAAGGTGTCCATGGCCTCGCCACATACTGCCTACGAAGCTACACTGCCAACGCAGTCAGTTTCTTCTGGCAAGTCATACCAATACACATATGTGCATACACTATAAAGCACTGCATGCACAGCATGAAATGGTTACATGCTTCAGTCGATGATCCTTGACAAGCCAAGGCTTACTTACTTACTGTGAAAATGAAATGTAAAAAAGAAAGCACAGAAAAAATGATATGTACTGAACATACCAACATTTCAAACATACAACTCTTTACTGTTAAATTAGGAACACATCTTGTTTGTGATGAAAATACAGCAGGATAACATTAGCTTGTTGATTCCTAAACATTTTAATTTGAAATAAAATGCTTCATACTGTTCCTAGCTGGTGGAGACACAACATGAATGATTGGACTCCAGAAGTAAAAAACCCTCTAAAACAAACATGTGGTTACTTACTGTATATTTTCAATGTGTTTGTCTTAATATGCTGCCATCAATGAACAAAGGGTATTTTAACAGTACATATAAACCTGGCTGGAACTCTGCAGACACTACTGCACCTCTACATAATTTGCCCTTAGACCCTGTTCTGCAGAGTCTGTGGAGCCTCTTGGGGATCACTCAGGAGCAGTAAAGTTAAGTGTAAACCCATAAAAACTATAAAAAAGTGTTTTACAATTGCAAGGATTCCATCACCGTCTCATAAAGCCGGGGGATGTCTGCTGTACCTGTAGTCTCATAGATGTAAATGAAGAAGACTTGTAAGGGGTCAATGAACAGTCCCCAGAACAGTAGAATATATCTGATTCTTGCCTCTTTGTCATTACCACTGATGAGATTTATTTGAGAAAGACTTAACTTTAAAACTTGAACACCATTTGGGGTTTCTTGTATTTAATGTAATGCCCCTATTGTTTTTGTTGTAGGCAACATCAAAATGTTATTAACTGTATCTAATTTATGTGAGCATGCAAGAGAATGGAACTACATGGTTTTTAAGAGACTAAATCCGTGATGATTAATAGAACACCTGATATTTTCTCGTGATTATCAGTTTGGCTAGTCTTACCACCAATTCACACATACTCCGTGCTCCGTCCTTCAGCGCCACGGTTTTGCTCCGTCGGACGGCTCGCACCCATTCACACTGGATCCATTTCGGGGACGTCAGCGCAGCAGAGCCTGTGACACATCACAGGAGAACTACAAGATCCCGCGGGAATAAAGAGAAAAACACGCAAACAACATCTTTCTGAGGATGCATTGTTGTTAATTCGGTACCTGTTTTGACGTAATGTTGATAAAGATATGAAAAATATGATCGTGAGTCGTTGTGTTTTATTTTGAAATTGACCGGATGCTCTGTGCGTTTCCTTGTCTGACTTCCTGTCCGGGCTGTCATATTCTGTCCAGCTTGACGTGAGCCTGCAGCGTACTCCGGCGAAAATAGACTCGATGCGTATTTGAAACGGAGCAGAGCCTAGTGCCGTTAGTGGCACGCGCCAGAGACGGACCGCAGCACGCGCTGTGTTAACACAATGATTGACTAGAGTGGTACGGGGTAGTGCGTGGACCGCGGCGCACACAGAGTATGTGTGAATTGGGGGTTAGTCTTAAAAAAATGGTTTGCCATGCACTGATGGCCTTAGCTTGATTCGTATCTGTTCACCAGAAGCGGAGTTCCTGACCTCTTACCAACCACTGAGCGCTTATCCTTTCATTAAGACACAAGTGTCTTCTGTTCATTTTATTTTTAAAAGACGAAAGTGTATCCATTGATAATGCTGTAACTATATTGTTTTATTGTCAAAGAAAGTGCCTTTCCATGCCGTTCGGGTTGTCAACAATGTTCTGACACCGAGCACATTGTCTCAAAAAGCACCAAAACACTCAAACTCAGAATACAATAAGAAAAGAAAAGGGAAAAGAAAGTACTGGGAAGTGCTGAAAGTTCAAAGAAAGATGGTGTTATTATTTCTGCTTGGATATCCCGGTGTGAATTTGCCAGAGACATTTGTCTGAAGTAATAGCTTTGTCAGTTATGTCATTGACTCACCGTGGGAGACAGTCAAGGAGGGATTACATTTTTGGGCACTCTATCATTACAATTTGAGAACTGCTGACTTGGATATTAGCTCCCAATAGGGAACAACGCTTCCAAACCCTCCCACAGAGCATACTGTGAATATTTCACCAAAAAAAAAAATAGAATGAGATATGAACGAAACCAAACAATTATTTGGTGTTTACATGAAGAAAAAAAAAAAACATGTTCGAATGCCAAGGGTTCAAACAAGAGAGTCTTGTTTTGCTCCCTTCTCCTTTCTAGATTCTTTGAGTGATTTGTCCCCTGTTGAGCCACCGTACTCCAAGCTGATTCTCATTTTTGAAAGGCAATCTGCAGCTCTTGGTATCTCAGCGAGACAGATCCATTGTGACTATATATATGGAAGAGAATTTCATTTTTGTTTTTTTGGAAAAAGTTTATCAAAGATGCGATTGGTGGACCCGCATTGAGGTCAAATAGTCTTTAAATAAATGTTCAAAGAAACACAGTAATAACTTCAGTAACCTTGGCCACGATGGGCACACTATGGATGTTTTCTTCACTTATGCCTCCTCTGCCCTATTTTAAGGCTCTATTTTGATATTTTAGACCTAATTTTATTCTGTTTATGTATGCTCCCACTAGGCTCTATTAAAACAACAACAACAGAAAATCCATATATCCATCTCCTTCTGACCACACGCAGCTGTACTCTCCACGGAAACGGAGTAATCCATGTAGCCTTAAATCCTTACTCTTGAAGATGTTAACAGTTGATTTACTCAAAGCTTTCTGAAGCCAAGCTACGGTAAAAGGTTATAATCTTTGAAGACCCCTGTCCTTCAATTTAAACATTTTCGCAGACAATATCGGTGTGTGTTGTCTGAACCGTGAAGCTTAAAATTGGATTACCACAGAAACCACAATAACAGCAATGGCTTGCTTTTGTGTTGAAACATTAAAATAATTCCTGCCATTTAGGGATTTGGAGAACATAATGCATGCCATAATTCCTTCTTTGTCTAGTTTATGATAATGCTTTATATGTGGGAGTCAGCCTCGTCTTACCTGCAGCATGTCCAGAAGGCAGCAGCAGCAAGGCTCCATATTACGTGGAAGGAATATTCCTTTACCGGCTACTACAACCACAATTCATTTTAAAATCCTTTTTATATTCCCACACACTTTATTAAAAGTCTCCTCTTCTATTGTACTTTAACGTTGCTCACATTTATTGGACCATCGTTCCTTTCTATTGCTTGTTTGCAATTCAGATACATAGATGATCCAGGATTTCTCAATGATTACCCCAGACATTATGAACATCTTAACAAGTTATCTCTTTAAGGTCTAAGCATTATATTGACCCTTTTATATTTCTGTTTTACAGGAAGAATGTGCGACTTTTTGATCCAGTAGATGTTGCCCCAGCCTGAAACCAAAACAAACTGCTGTTTTTCTCTCTTTGGTTAACGCATAGCTTCACAATGCACATAAGTTGACACGGAATGACCGTGATCTAAATACATCCAAATAAGCAGTGAGTAGGCTATGTTATTTTTATTTTGTTTAGTACTTGACTAAAAAAGCTTTAAACGGAAGGTCATCCCGTAAACATGGATTTGACACGCTTCTTACTCATTGTAGACAGTCATGACTCAGAGAGACATTTACAGAGGATATACTTGATTTCTATTAGATTTATGTGTAAAATGTTGCACATTCTTCCTTTGCTTTGGCTTGTGTGTTGTCTGGCTGAGTGTTAGGATGATCCCACTGAGGCTCCAGGTGGAGAAACATATATTTTTGTTAGCTTAAGATGAAACCATTCTAGCTGTTTCTCCATGTTTCAAGAATTTGAGTAAGCAAAGCCAACCAGCTGCTGGCTCAAACTTCACTAAGGTCAACATATGTTGTTTTTAAATGTTAAACAATGAAACCCTTCACAGTCCTGTGGCCATAAGATATAGAACAAATTGAGAGCTAATACCAGAGGGTGTAAGGGCAGTCATACTGTATGTCATTTCTGAGTGTTTTTCATCATCAGTCACTTTTCTTTTCAGCACACTTACCTTTCTATGGGCGATTAGTCTGTTTATATGTCACTTGATTTAGTGTTGATTTGGTCGGTGTTTCTGTAGGCAGTTGTGTTTGGCTTTGTATGTTCAGCAATGCTTTCAGCCCACTTCTTCTTTTGTTCATTCCAGACAAGCCACTGCTGCGGTTTATGTTAATGTTAATGCATCAGTAACAGCTACCTGCTGTGAGGTGTTTATCATGGCAATGCAAGAGCTTTGTCAAATAAGGCAATCATTACTGTCAGTACTGTCAGATATCAATTGTATAAGGGAAAAGCAAAACATGTGTTTACCTGAAAGTGTTCAGATTATTTTGGATAATTTGACAGTTGTAACTTAGTACAGTAACAACGTCAAGCATTGGGAATTGCAGAATAAAAAAAGTTTTTATAGTTGTACATCCTCAGCAAAAATTATAGAAAGTCAAGACTGAAACCTGACTGATGCTGCATTGTAAGAATTAGCAGCAGCTTGTGTCCCTTTTCTTTGTGTTGCCTCTAGAATGAAGTGACACACTTAAAGATTTGACTTGTTGGTTGTAGAGGGCGTGTCAGTATACCCCAGTGTGTAGCAAGGCACACATTACCGGATAGCTAGACAGTTTAACTAGACCATAGTAATGCCAGATAACTTCGAAGATGAGGAAATGTCAAGTGGATTTCACGGAAATGGATCTTCTGACTACTAATGCTTTAACACTGCAGGTCACACCTACCCATTCACACACATTCACACACTGATGGCAGGGGTTGCTATGTAAAGTGACCATCTGAAGTATCTCATTCCATCCATACACAGTCACACGCTGCTGCCAAAGCAGAGGGAGCAAATCAGGGTGAAGTGTTTTGCCCAAGGAAGGACACATCTGCCATGTAGCTGCAGGATCTGGGGATCGAACCCCCAACCTTCCAGTTGAGAGACGGCCGACTCTATTAACTGAGCCACAGCTGCCCTTGAATGCTTCTTAGTTGAAGAAAATGGCTTAGTATGCAGCCAAGTTGTTCTTTATCACGTGATTCCGTAAATTAAAACAATACAGAATTTCCTTTCAAATATTTGTACAATACAAATTAATTATAAAGAAGATCATTTTTTTAATGGACAAAGATGAACTAGAATACCCACAAACAAAGCTGAGCCGAGGCAAACACGGGAGGAGGGTGTTGGATGACTAAGTTTGCTTTGCAGGACATGCACACAAAACATCACAGTCAGTTATTCTACAGCGTCTTTGAGTTTCAACGAGAGAAAAGAGAAGTGTTTTCCACGTATTTCCCTCCCACCCCTAATGTTCCTCCAAAGCCCGTTTCCTATATTTCCTTGTGTTGTTTCCTATTCTCAGAGAGGAGTGTGGGCTCACTGCTATTGTTGTGGGGGATATTGGACTGACTGTTGAGTGTATGGCTGAATAGATCTGAGATGTTGCAAATAGCAACTGCTGAATTGGTTTTCAAAAACAATCTTTACTTTATTCAACAGGCTGGGAGGAAGAAGAGAACGGAGTGGCAGGAGAGGAACTATAACTGAATAGAAAACATGCAAGCTACTGTTTCTTTCCTGCAATTTCTTGTGTATGTTATTGTATTTGTATGTGCATTTGATCCAAAAACTAACTTTGCTTTGAGTTCCAAGGAGATAACCTTGCCTCTGTGCTTTTGTAAGCCTGATTGTGCGGCAAGCTGCAGATGGTATAGATCGTTTTTTATTGGTGGCTTGGGTTTTCTATGTACGTACAAAATAGTATTTCATAGTTTTGTGAAGTGGGTGGATAAACTATTCATCCGCACCCTTGGTTGTGTATGTGGCCAGGTCACCCTTGTGAGAGATCCTGATCTCAATGGGTTATTTATCTGGTTAAATAAAGGTTAAATACAAATATGTCAAATTCAACAGTATGAACTCTGGACTTTTGTCAACAATTTTCACAATGATGAATTTTCATGTTATTACAACCCCGATTCTTGTCTCTGAATATAACAATATAATTTTAATTCAGGTGCATGTTCATGTCTATGAAAAACTAACAGCCAATTGTCAAATCGTCCAAATCAACCAAAAAACATGTTATGTCGACACAAAGTTCAAACGTCTTAAAATAAAACAAGTGTATTACATTTACAACTCCTTCAACTGCTAAACTTGTTCTTGGGGAGACGCTGGTGCTTCTGCTTGGGAATTTTGTCTCGTGACAATTTAAAAAAATTATTTCAGGGTGGAGAAACTGCCACGACTTGTAGTTCTTCCCACTTTGTAAATCTTACGAAAGAGTGTTATTCAGTAGTTAAGATTCCACTTATGTAGCATGACTGAGAAAGGTCTTGTGTGGCGCAGTGGTTAGTGTGGGCGGCCCAGGTTCACATCCCACCTGTGGCTTCCTTCCAGCATGTTATTCCCCACTCTCTCTCCCTGATTTCCAACTCTATTCACTGTCCTAGCTCTCCATTAAAGGCACAAAAAGCCCAAAAATAAATCTTAAAAAAAAAAAAAAGAAAGGTCTTGTGTGTCAAGTTTGCTACTGTTGTGCAATAGATCTAACAATCTGTCAAATAATGTATGCACAAATAGTTTTACATGCATCTCAAGCTTTATGACACATGTTGACAGCTAAATATAACTATTTAAGAAATTGCCTCTCCGCCCTCAGTTCATTGTGATTGTGTTTACTTCTCCCAGCCAATAGTGTCACCCAGCATGTGTTAGAGTTTATCCCATTTAACATAATCTACCTACCTGCATGCATGCAGATGAATAAGAATAGGAAGGATGGAATATAGGATATATCTTAACCACAGTCTTGCAGAGGGATAAAGTACTTTACTGCAGTTTACAGACAACAATAGATGTTCCTATAACCTGAACTGGAATTATGTCAATTGGGGACAAAGTAGGTCGAGCAGACAGTGAGTGCTTTGGCTATTCATCACCTAGACACTGCTCCAGGGATGTAGCAATGTAGTGGCCTGTGTTTACATCAGCCATCTGTTGAGAGTTATAAATGGACTCATTATTAAGCATGTGT